>NC_045439.1:148083247-148168175 GCF_002776525.5 Piliocolobus tephrosceles
GAACTCTAAGAAGCAAAGAGGAGTTGAGTTGCCTATGGAGGAAGAGCAGAGTAGGATCTAAATGCTGCCAGCTTCTTACTTCAAACTCTGGGTGCCAGAAACCTCAGCTCTAATTTAAGAGATTTGACCAGTTCTGACGTTTAATAAATATCACCATCTAGGCACCGCATTCTGAGGGAGAAGCGAATTCAGGGTCTCTCAGCACCATAGGTAGTGGGGGCTTCCACTCATTCCCATATATAAGGGATGTCCCATGAACTGATGGGTGGAGCTCCCAGCAAGCAAGGTTTGCCTTTGAGGAAGAGGAATGCTGAAAGCAGCAGGGTTTGTCTGTGGGCTTGGGGGGAACTGGAGTGAGGGGGGCACAGGATATCCACCTTGGATCGTGACCCTTTCTTGGCCTGGCCCCAAGGGGTAGGGATGGCTCCTGGCAGAGCCAATCCACTGTGGGGACACTGGCAGGAGAATGCAGTGTCTGTGGGTGGATATGTCCGAGCCTCCATTGCTTTTCTGCCAGGCAGGCTTCCTCACTTCCTCTCTGACATTGCCTCCTGGGGCTTGGTGCAAACTGTGGAAAGTTTGCTTCTTCCCTGCTAGGGGGCCCAGCTGGGAGCTACTCCTGCAGATCTGGGCTCTGCATTGCTTTTCCAAAGAAAGGCCAGAGGTCAGAGGCCCTCAGGCTGGGAGGGGCCAAATGATTGGAAACAACTTAGTCTGGCTGAATGTGGGAACCAAGCTGGCTACAGCTAGGTGCGAGAAGGTTGTTAGAGTTACAGAGAGCTGACAGCTGTTTTGCCTCTTTCCCGTCTCTGCCTTCTTCTCTAAAGGCTGTCCTTTTAAAGTTTTACCTGGAGGTGTGGGTCCCAACCAGAATTGGCCAACATTCTCCCTTTCTTAAAACAGCCTTAGGAGGCTGAGGGCCAGTGGGAAACTTGAATTTGGGACCCCCCAGAGTAACTTTGGAGGAACTCTTTACGTTTCAGAATTTCAGGCTCACCTCTGGGATGATTGAACATACCAAACATGAGAACCCCAGACTCTTTTTTTGAGATGGAGTCTCACTCTCTCACCCAGGCTGAAGTGCAGTGGTGCAATTTCTGCTCACTACAACCTCCACCTCCCAGGTTCAAGCGATCTTCCTGCCTCAGCCTCCCATGTAGCTGAGACTACAGGCACCTGGCTAATTTTTGTATTTTTAGTAGAGACTGGGTTTTACCATATTGGCCAGGCTGGTCTTGAACTCCTGACCTCAGGTGATCCACCTGCCTCGGCCTCCCAAAGTGCAGGGGTTACAGGTGTGAGCCATCGTGCCCAGCCAACCCCAGCCTCTTGCGCCCAGACAGAAAGGCAAGCTTCCCTTCTCCATGTAGGTTTTCGACACTTGTTGCTCTAAGGCATTTCAGTGCCTTTCTTCCAACATGGGCTCCCAAGCTAAAGCAGGGAGAACAGAATCCAGACAAACAGAGTTAGAAACGTCATCTCCTAACAGCCAAAGATGGCTCTGGATCTATCTGAGCCTATTTCTAGTTTTCCATCCAACCCCTTTGTAAGGAGCTATTGATATGGTTTGGATGTTTGTCCTCTCCAAATCTCATATAGAAAGAGGGGGCTTCTCTCTCCATTGTTGGAGACGGGGCCTGGTGGAAGGTGTTTGGATCATGGGACAGATCTCTTAGGAATGTCTTAGCACCATCCCCTTGGTGATAGGTGAGTTCTCATTCTGAGTTCACCTGAGATCTGGTCGTTAAAAGTATGTGGCACTCCCCCTTCTCTTCTTGCTCCTTCTTCATCTTCCACCAGGAGTAAAAGCTCCTTGCAGCCTCACCAGAAGTCAAGCAGATGCTGGTGCCATGCTTCCTGTGCAGACTGCAGAATCTCTAGCCAATTAAGCCTCTTTTCTTTATCAATTACCCAGCCTTAGGTATTTCTTGAGAGCAATGCAGAAACGGCCTAACACAGCTATAGAAGGCAGTGGGCATTCCAAGAGAAAAGGCTTTTTTTTTTTTTTTTTTCTGCTAGCTCTGGTTCCCTTGTCAGTGAGGAAGACGTGGCATTTCAGAGGCTGACTGCTGCCAGCTGTGGGATGTGTGCCTGGAACAGACTCCCAACAATGAATATGAGTTACCTATGGCAGCTGACATGAGGAAGACCCCACTACAGAGACAAGCATGAGAAAGGCCCGTCCCTCTACCCACAGGCTGCACCTTCCTCCTCAGTGGGAAACAAAGATATTGGACCAGTTGACCTGTTTCTAGCAGTCAAAGGCTCCAGTTAGCCTTGTTTTCTTCGCTGGTGTATAAAAGCTATGAGAATGTGGGTTCTAACTCTTCATCCTTAAGTCCTGGCCCGAGGCAGGCGCTCAATCAATACTGGTTAACTGACTGATTGACAGGAATGAACTAAAGAGAATAGCTAGCACATCACCTTGTTAGACCAAGCACTCTAGGATGTCCCCCATTCATTTGATAAACATTTCTTGAATATTTTGTGTTGGGTGCTGTGCCAGGCACCAGGGATATATATATGAAAAAAGCACCAGTCCTATGCTCAAACAAAACAAAACAATCTATGATATAACAGCTTATGAGCTATAGCCCCAGCAGGAGCCTGGAGTTAGCGGAACTTGAAAGAGGATGGGGCCCCTCCCACACCCAAGCATGGAGGCTGAGAGAACGAGAGAAAGGGAGGTTGGGAGTGCTGCCAAGAGGGGTCTTAAAAATGAGTGGGAGGCCGGGCGCGGTGGCTCAAGCCTGTAATCCCAGCACTTTGGGAGGCCGAGACGGGCGGATCACGAGCTCAGGAGATCGAGACCATCCTGGCTAACACGGTGAAACCCCGTCTCTACTAGCCGGGAGTGGTGGTGGGCGCCTCTAGTCCCAGCTACTCCGGAGGCTGAGGCAGGAGAATGGCGTAAACCCGGGAGGCGGAGCTTGCAGTGAGCTGAGATCCGGCCACTGCACTCTAGCCCGGGCGACAGAGCAAGACTCCGTCTCAAAAAAAAAAAAAGAGTGGGAGTTACTACAAGGAGAGAAGGGGCTCTCCAGGTGGAGAGAATAGCACAGGAGGACTGGGAGGCAGGAGAGCGGGAGTGCATCAGCATCGGGGAAGTGCGGGTGGTTGCAATGGTAGGAGCCTAGGAGAGTTGTGACCCTGGCTCACTGTGCCTGACAAGCAGCAAGTGGGGAGCAAACCCATCCCCTTCAGTTTGGAGTCCAGCTGCATTCTCCAAGCAGGGGCTTTTCCCCCTAAGCTCTCAAGTTTCCCAGCTGTGGAGCCACCTATTCCTCCCACTTCTGGGAAGGGCCTGCAGGTGAGAAGGGAGTGAGGCACAGAATGGGCACCTCACCCACCTGTATGCATTTCCTTCCTCACCCCAGACACAGCTCTGGGATGCCAAACTGTTTTCAATCATTTGCTTTATTCTAACTAGCCCTTGGGGCTGCCAGGACTCAGGGGAAACCGGCCCAGCTGGTCTGACCGGTTGGGCAGCACTTTGTAATTCCTGCTTCTCCCAGAGGGCTCCTGTATCTCCTCTGTTCCACTCCTCAATGCTCCTAGCTTGGACATTGCCTGGGATATGCCAGGCTCATGGCCCTGGCTCCCCTTTGGCCAGTGCTTATCACCTGGCACTTCCTAGCAAGCCCCTAACCCCTTGAAGCCGTGATGAAGAGCACTGTGATGTTTTAACTTCTGCATCTTTCCTTTCCTCCCAGACCCATCTGTGGCCAGGCAGTCCTATTGTCAGGCAAATTGCATTCATCCAAAGTCTTAAGAGTGGAGGGACTCTCCTCTTCTGGGGTTCACACCCCAAGGCAGCTATACTCCACCAAGAGTGTTAGAGGGAATGTCTAGTTGTCTTGGGCACTGGGGAGCATTGTGAGCATTTAATGGGGATGGGATAGTCTGTCCTGCAAAGCATGGGACAATCCCACACAACAACACATTGTCCCACCCAAAATGGCAGTAATCCCTCTCCCACCCTTGAGAAACACAGCTGGGCCCAGTTTATTCACACACAGATGTGCAGTTTGTATAATCTCTATGAATGTGATTCTCAAACTTGATTGTGTAGACAAATCACCCGGGGATCTTGTTGAAATGCGATCCTGATTCCTAGATCTGAGTGGGGCCTGAGATTCTGCATCTCTAACGAGCTTCCAGGCATCCTTCAGGCTGCTAGTTTGAGGACCACAGGTTATGTAGCTAGGCCCTACAATACAAACTGTACTTGTATTTTTTTTTTTTTTTTGAGACGGAGTCTTGCTCTGTCACCCAGGCTGGAGTGCAGTGGCGGGATTTCAGCTCACTGCAAGCTCCGCCTCCCGGGTTTACACCATTCTCCTGCCTCAGCCTCCCGAGTAGCTGGGACTACAGGCGCCCGCCACTTCACCTGCCTAGTTTTTTGTATTTTTAGTAGAGACGGGGTTTCACCGTGTTAGCCAGGATGGTCTCGATCTGCTGACCTCATGATCCGCCCGTCTCGGCCTCCCAAAGTGCTGGGATTACAGGCTTGAGCCACCGCGCCCAGCCTATGGAGGGGCATTGTATTTTGGGGAAACTTTATCTGCAGAATTTGTTGAACTGGGAGTGCTACTGGCATCTACTGGATAGAGGCCAGGTATTCTGTTAAACATTCTACAAGGGTCAGGGCAGCCCCTCACAACAAAGAATTACCCAGCCCAATGTGTCAGTAATGCCGAAGTTGAGACACCCTAGCTTAGGTGAAATTTCAAAACAATGTGAAATATATTTGTGGACAATCTTACTTCACTGCAAGTTGGGGACTCCAGCCACAAGGCTGTGAACATGTGTCATTGACTGAGGTTCTGGTCCCTCTAGGCATAAGCAAATTCAGCCAGTTAGGACTTAGAAGCACTGGCTCAGGTCCCGATGACTAAACTGCGGTAGTAGGTGTGATCCTTTATAAGCCTCACACCCGCTCACGGTTTCATAGCTCACACAGTTTAAGAGATCAAAATTTTTTAATAATCTAGGCTGATGGCCAGGCTCAGTGGCTCATGCCTGTAATCCCAGCACTTTAGGATGCCGAGGCAGGTGGATCACTTGAGCTCAGGAGCTCGAGACCAGCCTGGATGACATGGCGAAACCCCATCTCTATTTTAAAAAGTTGGCCGGGCGCAGTGGCTCACGCCTGTAATCCCAGCACTTTGGGAGGCTGAAGCGGGTGGCTCACCTGAGGTCGGGAGTTCGAGACCAGCCTGACCAACATGGAGAAAACCCGTCTCTACAAAAAATACAAAATTAGTCGGGTGTGGTGGGGCATGCCTGTAATCCCAGCTACCAGGAAGGCTGAGGCAGGAGAATCACTTGAATCCGGGAGGTGGAGGTTGCAGTGAACCCAGATCACACCATTGCACTACAGCCTGGGCAACAAGGGCGAAACTCCTTCTAAAATAAAAAAAAAAACAAAAAAACACACAACGACAACAATTAGCTGGGCATGATGGCACACGCCTATAGTCCCAGTTACTTGGGAGGCTGAGGCAGGAGAATCACTTGAACCCAGCCAGGAGGAGGAGGTTGCAACAGAGGTTGCAGTGTGCCGAAATCAGGCCAGAGCACTCCTACCTGTGCAACAGAGCAAGATTCTGCCTCAAAAAAAAAAAAAAAAAAAAAAAAAAAAAAAAAAAATCTAGGCTGGGTGCGTTGGCTTATACCAGCACTTTGGGAAGTTGAGGCAGGTGAATTGCTTGAGCCTAGGAGTTCAAGATCAGCCTGGGCAATATGGCGAAACCCCATCTCTACAAAAACTAAAAAAACAGCTGGAGATGATGGCGTGTACCTGTACTCCCAAGCTGCTCAGGAGACTGAGGTGGGAGGACCACTGGAACCTGGGAGGTCGAGGCTGCAGTGAGCTGAGATCACGCCACTGCACTCCAGCCTGGGCGACAGAGTAAGGCCCTGTCTCAAAATAAATGAATAAATAAAATAATAATAACCTATGTGGGATAGCAGGACAACAGACAGAGGGATAGAACGGATGAGGAGCGTATAGGTGCATGTGGGTCTGCTTCATATTTTAGTTCTAGCCCTGGGTGGTAGTTTGTGAGTGTTTCTTATATGATTTTGAAATAAATAAATAATTAAACAAAAAGAAGCACAAAGATGGGCCAGGCCTGGATCAGTAAAAAGAGAGTATTATAGACCAAAGACTATGGTTAATCCAATGTACCTGAGGTTTTAAAAAAAGTAAATTACTCATGAAGATGATTAATAATAAATTAATACCATTATATTCACGGCAAAAATATCTATGAGGGGGAGAGCACATGACCGGTTATGCAAAAAGGCAAAAGTACGCACCTTGGGAAGAATGCCACTCGCTTTGTGTGTGACTTTCTCCCTGTGCATGCTGTGGTGCAGGCTGAATGAAGGTACAGGCTGAATGAAAAAGTGACAGGCTCTTCCCTCTTTCATTCTGTTTCAGCCATGCAGGGAAAGGTCTGTCCCGTGGGGTATCGCAGTGGAAGACAGATGGCCGCAGACCACACCCTGACAACCTGCCCAGAGGAGTCTCCCATCAGGTCCTCTGGCCACCCTGATTGGATCAAAGCATCATTTTTTGCACCATCCCTGTCCCAATGCCCTTCTGCAACAAACAGCCTGGCTCGTTCATGTTCAGCTATTCTGCTAGACAGGCATGAACAAATGAATGGCACTTTCTTTGGCACCTTTCTGTGCCCCCATAACTCCCCACTGTCCTTATGTCACCTACATTCCAGTTGCCCAAGCTCCCTGTCTCCTCTTGCAGAATCTCAACGAGTCCCAAAGTGACTGGACGGTATATCTCACTTCAGACTTTCCTGTCCACATCAAAGCTTATCTCTACACTTCACTCCCTCAAGACACTTCACTCTAAGACCTGCTAATCATAACACCAGAGATTTTCCCACAGTGATGCTGATGGAATTCTTATTTGGATAATTTCCTCATATGGTGTATGTACATTTTAACAGAGAATATCTGGATAGCTAACACCTCAAACCAAATAAATAACTCCAGACGTAGGAGTTCTATGGTTCTATGGGAGTTAAAAAATCACCAAATGTCAGAGTGAGAAGGGGTCTTGGAGATGTTCTAGTGCACCTCTCCCAATTGACAGATGAAGTACCCAGGTTCAGAAAAGTTATTTGCCTGAGGTCACCCAGCGTATTAAGATAGGCAGCACAACCCAACTCCCATTCCTTTATTTAGTCAATCAGTTGCTCAGTCAACAAATCCTTATTGAGCATTTGTGGGGCTTTTTGTTTTTGTTTTGTGTTGTTGGAGACAGGGTCTTGCTCTGTTGCCCAGGTTGGAGTGCAGTGGTGCACTCACGGCTCACTGCAGCCTCGACTTCCTGGGATCGAGAGATCCTCCTGTCTTGGCCTCCTAAGTAGCTGGGGCTACAAGCACATGCCACCACACCCAGCTAATTTATTTTTTATTTTATGTAGAGACAGGGTCTCACTATGTTGCCCAGGCTGGTCTTGTACTCCTGAGCTCAAGTGATCCTCCTACCTTGGTCTCCCAAATTGCTGGGATTATAGGCGTGAGCCTCTATGCTCAGCTGTATCAATTATTTTTCAATATCCAATTTTGTTGCCTCTGTTGGTTTTGTGTGTGTGTGTGTGTGTGTGTGAGAGAGAGAGAGAGAGACAGACACAGACAGACAGACAGACAGGGCCTTGATCTCTTACCCAGGCTGGAGTGCAGTAGTGCAATGATGGGTCATGGCAGCCTCAATCTCCTAGGCTCAAGCAATCCTCCTGCCTCAGCCTCCCAAGTAGCTGGGACTACAGGAATGTACCACCATGCCTGACTAGTTTATTTTTTATTTTTTGTAGACTGGGTCTTGCTGTGTTATCCAGGCTGGTCTGGAACTCCTGGCCTCAAGCAGCCCTCCCATCTCAGCCTCCCAAAGTGCTGGGATTACAAGTGTAAGCCACCACATGCAGCCTCTATTAGCTTTTTAGCTATACCTCTTTGTTTTATTTTTTAGTAATTTCGCTAGGGATTATAGTATGCATCTTTAACTTGTTACAGTTTATTTTGGATCTACATTATAGCACTTCACCAATAATTTAAGAAACTTACATTTTACTTCCATTTGCCCCTTCCATCTTTTGACTATTACTATTATCTACTCTACTTCTATGCATGTAATAAGTCCCATAATATATTGTTATTATTTGTGTTTTTAAAAGCCAATTGTCATTCAAAATACATTAAAATAGTCTTTTATATTTACCCACATACTTACCATTTGCATGCTCTTCATTCCTTCTGGTAGATCTGAGCTTCCAACCGCTATCATGCTATCATTTCTCATTAGCCTGAAGAACTCCCTTTAGTATTCCTTTCTTTTCTTTCTTTCTTTTATTTTATTTATGTTTTGCTTGCTTGTCTGTTGTGATGGAGTCTCCCTGTGTTGCCCAAGTTGATATTGAACTTCTGGGCTCAAGTGATCCTCCTGCCACAGCCTTCCCAGTAGCTGGGACTACAGTTGCACCCAGCTTTTTTAGTATTTCTTGAAGTACATGTCTGTTGAAAATTATTTCCCTTAGTTGTTGTTTATCTTAAAATATCTTAATTTCTGTTTCATTTGTGAAAGCTATTTTTCTTGGACAGAGAATTCTGTGTTTTCTGGGTTTTCTTTTCATATATGTCATTTTATTGTCTTCTGGTTTGCATTGTTTTTAAAGAGAAGTTAGGCATCATTTTTATCATTGTAATGTTTCTTTTTTCTCTGGCTGCTTTCAAGATTTTCATTTTATCTTTGGTTCAACAACTTGACTATGATGTGTCTAGATGTGTTTTTCTTTGTATTTACCTCACTTGGGGTTTGATGACCTTTTAAAATCTGTAGGTCGGCCAGGTGCAGTGGCTCACGCTTATAACCCCGGCACTTTGGGAGGCCAAGGTGGGCAGATCACTTGAGGTCAGGAGTTCGAGACCAGCCTTGCCAACATGGTGAAACCCTGTCTCTACAAGAGATGCAAAAATTAGCTGGACATGGTGGCGCACACCAGTAGTCCCAGCTACTTGGGAGGCTGAGACAGAAGAATCGCTAGAACACGGGAGGCAGAGATTGTAGTGAACTGAGATTGTGCCACTGCACTCCAGCCTGGCCGACAGAATGAGACTCCATCTCAAAAAAAAAATTAGTTTAAATCTGTAGGTTGATCCTTTTTGTTGCATTTTAATTTTTTTGCTATTATTTCTTCCTGTAGATAAACAATAGGTGCTTATTTGTTCTCTTTCTGAGACTGCAATTACACAAATCTTAGGACATCTGCTGTTATCCCACAGGTCACTGTACTCTGGTCATTAATTTTTTTTCTCTCTTTGTATCAGTTTGTATACTTTTGATTGGCTTGTCTTTAAGTTCATTGATCCTTTTTCTGTGGTGTCCAATTTGCTATTAAGCTAGTCCAATGCATTTTATATATATATTTAGTTCTAGAATTTCCATTTGGTTCTTTTTCAGAGTTTACATTTCTTTACTAAAATAACCCTCTCTTCAACCATCATAGGTATGTTTTCCTGTGAACTGTAACATGTTTATATTAATCGTTTTAAAGCTTTTGTCTGCTAACTCCAATAACTGGATCATGTGTGGATCTGCTTCTCTATTTTCTCTTGATTATGGATCATATGTTTCTTTTTCTTTAATCTCCTGCTTCTCAAAACTGTATTCCAGAAATTTTGTATAAAAGAACAGTAGAAACGAAAATATATTTTTTTGTTTACTGCCCAGAAATTGCAATTCCTTTCCCCTGTCTGGTGGTTAGGTTGAAGCTGATCATTGGGACTCCTCGGACAGTGGAACTGAGTTAAGGCTGGATTGCAGCTTTAATCAGATTGTGTTCACCGTGAGCAGCCCAATCCCAAGCTTCTGCCTCCTTTTCAAGTTGTCAGTAATTGAGCTGGGTGGGGGTGGTGTACAGATTCAGATCATTTTGATTCGACTTTGAATTCGACTCCAGCAGGGTCCCAGAATCTAAGCAGGACTGTGCCATTACTCTCTGCTTTCCAGCCCCTTCTCCAGTGCCACTTTTGTGGCAAAGTTCAGGAATGGGGGTGGGTGGAGAAGAGAGAATTATCGGCCCAAATGACCTGCTTTTATATTGGGCCTCTTCCAGACTGTCATCTGTCTTGCCAGCCCATACCGTGGTTCAGCTGATTTCTTCTTATCCTTACAAAGCCCCTGCCTATGGCACGTTTCTCCATTCACCTGTAGCCAGACTAGGCACATGCTCAGGTATGGAAGCTGTGCTGACCTTCTGCTCATCTATAAAGGGCTTATTTCTTCCTGGAATTCAACTCATCAAGGCCATGTATGCACTGCTCAGTAGAAAAGTACAATTTTTATTTTTGTCTGGGTTTTTCTTGTTGATAGTATTGTAGCAAAGGCTTTTCATATATTTCTACATCCTAACCAGAAGCAGAGCTCTCCCAGATGTTAGAGGAGCAGGAAGGAGGTCAATGTGTCTGGAGCAGAATGAGTGAAAACAGGAAGAAGAGATGAAGTTGGAGAGGTAACCAGAAGTCAGTTCATGCTCAATCTCACAGGCCACAGGAAAGATCGGCTTTTACTTTGTGTGAGATGGGAAGTGATGGCTTTTGAGCAGAAGAATGACGGGGTCTTGTATGGGTTTTAACAGGATCACCATGGCTGCTGGGATGAAAAGAGTCTGTAGGAGGCAAGGGAAGCAATAGGGGGATCAGTTATTTCAACAATCCAGGGAAGGGATGTTGGTAGCTTAGACTGGCGTGGCCATGGTGGAGTGGTGAGTCTGAGTACATTTTGAAGGCAGAGACAGCAGGATTTGTTGACAGGTGATATGTGAAGTATAGGGAAAGAAGAGGATGACTCTAAAGTTGTGGTCTGAACAAGTAGAAGGATGGAGTTTTCTACTGAGTTGGAAAGATTGAGGAGAATCAATATCTTAGTCCATTTGTGCTGCTATAATAAAATACCACAGACTGGGTCATTGATGAAGAACAAAAGTTAACTTTCTGACAGTTCTGGAGGCTGGGAAGTCTAAGATCAAGACACTGGCACTTGGCAAGAGCCTTCTTGCTGCATCATTTTATGGAGGAAGGCGGAGGGGCAAGAGAAAACAAGAGTGGGTCCAACTTGCCCTTTATAATGGCACCAACTCTACCCATGATGTTGGAACCCCCATGGCCTAATTACCTCTTAAAGGTCCTACCTCGTAAGACTGTTACAATGGCAATTGAATTTCATGAGCTTTGGAGCAAACATTCAAACCATAGCAAGTAGGTTTGTGGGAAGTCCTCTTTATTCATCCAAGCAGAGATGTTGAGTAAGTTGTATGTATGAGTCTGTAGTTCAGGGAAGAGAACTCAGCGAGGCTTCTTCATGAATGTTTTTCTTGCATGAGAAAGTGAATGGATATGATAAATCCCATTAGTCTGGTTTTACATCGTAATAGCTAACTTTCACTGAGTGTTTACTCTGTGCCAGGAACTGCATTATATTCCTACATAGGTCAACCCATTCAAACCTCACAACAAATCCAAGAATTACGTTCTATTACTATCATCCACAAAACAAAGGTGTTATTAGTTTGTTAGGGCTGCCATTACACAATACCACAGACTAGATGGATTAAACAACAGAAATTAATTTTCTCCCAGTTCTGGAGGCTGGAACAAGGTCAGGGGGTCAGCCGGTTTGGTTTCTCCTGAGGCCTCGCTCTGTGGCTTGCGGATGGCCACCTTCTCACCATGTCCTCACGTGTCCTTTCCCCTGTGCATGCCCCATGAATGATTTTACTTAATCACTGATGAGATACACTGCAGTTTGTCCCATGATGGCCACCAAACATGTACTGTGTGAAGCCCCTCCCATGAGAGAGGGACACGCAGGGAAGTAACAGGGGCAGGTTTTGGTCCATGTCTTTGGTCACAGGAAAAAAATCCTTGCGGTGACACGTTACACTAGAGAAGCTGGAGCTCCTCCTAGGGGAGGTCGCAGCCTCTTTCTCCAAAGCGGTTTTCTAGCAACAGTTTCTTTCTTTCTTTCTTTCTTTCTTTCTTTTTTTTTTTTTTTTAACCTTTTTTGATAGAGACGGGGTCTCACTGTGTTGCCCAGGTTGGTCTCAAACTCCTGGGCTCAAATGATCCTCCTGCCTCAGCCTAGGACCATTTGCTAGGATCAAAGTCCTAGGATTACAGGCGTGTCCCACAATTTCCAGCCTACAGCCACATCTTAAGAAGGCCTTCTGGATACTCCAAAGAAAGGATTCCAGTGTGAGATCTACAGGACCCAGCACAGGCTGTGGGAGCCCAGGGGTTTGGGGTTCCATCTCAAGACATTCCAGTGGACAGTCCTGTGAAGAAAGAAGGTGAGCAATGCCAAGTGGCGTCTCTGGCCTGAGGATCACGCAGGACCAGAGACCTTGCCCACAGTTGAGCTCTGCCCTAGGGAGACCTGGTGACTCAAAGGCTAAATTGGCCCTTGAGAGTGGAATTTGGGGCCCAAGTATAAGGCAACCCAGACTCCCCGCTTGCCCAGCAAAGCTCAGGCCCAGCTGTGGATCCTGCCACACCTACTGTCCCCTCCCACTTCTTCCAGACATTGCCTGGCTTCTGAGGCAGAGCTCTGAGCGACAGCTCATTAGATGCAGAGAGCCAGTGGAAATCCACACTTTAGAACAATCTGTCTGGCTTTGACTGGGAGCCAGGCTGGTCAGCAATGGCCAGAGAACAAAGGGCTCTGCAGACATGGGAAGAAAACAGCATGCAACTTTGATGGTGCACTTTAAAGGCAGGTGTAATGAATCAGGGCCAAGTTTCCCCAGACTCCCAGATCTGTCCCTCTTCCTGTCCTCTTGGAGATTTCCTTACAAGGCTCCATGCTGTTGGCATCTCCTGCATGTCTGCCCCACTGCTGTGGGGATTCTCTTGGTGTGTATGTGGTGGGGAAGGAGGGTATTACCGAAGATGTGTGTGTCCAGCCTCTTATTCCTAGGCTGGGCAGCTCTCTGAAGATCCTCTGGGGCTCAGGCAGGGAGTCAATGAGCCATGGTGTCCCCTGGATATGAGGGAGGAAGGAGCGGGAGTTGAGAGGGGAGAGAGTTCAGAGGCATTAGGTCTCTGAGGCACTGGCCTCTGCCCCTTACTTCAGGAAGGTCCCAGAACAGTAACTGCATCTGGGCTGCAGCTACTGTCCTGTCCTGGGGCCCTGCCCTGCCCTACCCTGTGGTCTGCTGTGCTGACCTGTACTGGGGCCCTGCCCTGCCCTGCCCTGTGGTCTGCAGTGCTGACCTGTCCTGGGGCCCTGCCCTGCCCTACCCTGTGGTCTGCTGTGCTGACCTGTACTGGGGCCCTGCCCTGCCCTGCCCTGTGGTCTGCTGTGCTGACCTGTCCTGGGGCTCTGCCCTGCCCTGTGCTATGTTCCTGCCATCTGCTTCCCACCGGACAGCTTGTAACACTGGGGTTGATCGCAGTCACTAGTGGGTGCCAGAATTAATTCATTGTTTATGTTTGCTTCTAAATGTATGAAAATAAGCGCAACATATGTGGCTATTCCAAGAGGCCTTAGATTATTTTTATTCAGATTCCCAGGCTGGGAATGTGGGGTCTCTTTGGGCTTTCCAGAGGGCCTGGGTCATTGAAAAGACGGGACCCTTTCCTTTGTAAGGACAACAGCCCATTTTCCTTCTACTTCCCCTTCCTCTTTAGAAATTCAGCCATAGATCCTGTGAGGAGATGGAGAAATGTGAACCCAAACCCACAAAGGAAGCCTAGAAGAAAGGCCCAAGCCTTCAGAGGAATGGGTCCAGCCCGTGAGACGCTGTCTTTCCTGTGAAGGAACAGAGGTCACGGGATTGTCATATTCATTTTTACAATAATAATTTTAGAATTACAACTTTATTTTCTGCTACTTGAGTTTCTAAGTTATGCACTGGAAAAGTAGGTAGTAACTAAAAGTGGATTCAACCACAAATTTTCTGAAGCCCTGGTGGGGGACGTATCAGAGAAGTATTTAACATGTAAATCTTATCCTGTTTTTAACTAGCAATAGCTCCGAAAGACAGTGACACTGAGTGGCAGGTTCACTAGAGGTTCCGGGGGGTCAGAGAGGAGGTTCAGGCAGCTGACTGATCACACTCCTGCCACCCCTTCCCTTTTCTGGGAAAGGGAAGGGAAACTAACATTTCCTAAGCCTCTGTGTAGTTGGCACTATGCTTAGGACTCATACATTTGTCATCTCGTTAAAGCCCCAATTTTTATAAATAGATGAACAAATTGGGACTTTTAAGTTTAAGTAACTTATAAGGTACACACAGTAGGATTTCTATCTGCCTGAGGATTCCAAATCTCACCTTTCTTTCACTCCTAGCTACTTTCCTAAAATAGCCTGTAGCAAAGGAACCTTCCCAGCAAGCACAACTGAGGGGCCAGTGGCTATTCCCTCTAATTGCAGGCATGGCTGGGGTGAAAACCCACTGTTTCCAGACACCTCATCTTGTACAATCACTTACACAGGATGGCACATGAGGTCTAGGTTATCCTGCCTTCCATTTCACTCCATCGTCTGCTAAACTCCACACCAAGTTCTCTTTCTGATATATCATTCTGGACTTTGGAGACACCAAAGATCAGCCAGTTTGGGCAGGTGTGGCCAGGTTAACAGGCTGCATAGAGGGACAACTGGATCAGGCTCTTGGGTGCATGGTTGGGACTAATAAAGGATCTTCCTTGTTCCATGAATAATTAAAGGATTTGGGTGACACAAGAGCCTCTTAACGTCAAGGCAGATGCCTGTTTGTCCTCTAGAGGGAATTTATAGCACGGAATGATTAAAAATTAGTATCGGGCTCAAGCTGTCCATGTCTTTTCCCTAGGACAGCAGTTCTTCCAAAGGGAGGAAGCAGGATGAATTGTTCCATGACCCTCTGCTCAGCCTCAGGTTACCGAAGGGGCTCTGTCTTCTTCCTGGGTCTTTTCTACAGGCAGATTTGGGAGGAGGGGTGAAATGATGGAAAAGGGTATTTTAGGGTCCTTTCCATAATTTACATTAGAAAACTTACTCATTGGAAAGACTGAATAGTCTTCTTCTTGTAAACTCAAAGCTCTATGTACAGATATATTCCCAAATCCCAGATGTACATTTGAATAACATGGGGACGCTTTAACAAATCCTAATGCCTGGATCTCACCCCTAGAAATCCTGATTGGTCTAGGTGAAGCATGGCCATTAGGGTTTTTTAAAATTAATTTTGTTATTTTTTTATTATTGTTATACTTGAAGTTCTAGGATACATGTGCACAACGTGCAGGTTTGTTACATATGTATACACGTGCCATGTTGGTGTGCTGCACCCATTAACTGTTCATTTACATTAGGTATATCGCCTAATGCTATCCCGCTCCCCTCCCCTCTCCCCACAATAGGCCCCGCCCGATGTGTGATGATCCCCTTCCTGTGTCCAAGTGTTCTCGTTGTTCAATTCCCACCTATGAGTGAGAACATGCGGTGTTTGGTTTTCTGTTCTTGGAACAGTTTGCTGAGAATGATGGTTTCCAGCTGCATCCATGTCCCTACAAAGGACACGAACTCATCCTTTTTTATGGCTGCATAGTATTCCATGGTGTATATGTGCCACATTTTCTTAATCCAGTCTGTCACTGATGGACATTTGGGTTGATCCCAAGTCTTTGCTATTGTGAATGGTGCCACAATAAATATACGTGTGCATGTGTCTTTATAGCAACATGATTTGTAATCCTTTGAGTATATACCCAGTAATGGGATGGCTGGGTCAAATGGTATTTCTAATTCTAGATCCTTGAGGAATTGCCACACTGTTTTCCACAATGGTTGAACTAGTTTACAGTCCTACCAACAGTGTAAAAGTGTTCCTATTTCTCCACATCCTCTCCAGCACCTGTTGTTTCCTGATTTTTTAATGATTGCCATTCTAACTGGTGTGACATGGTATCTCATTGTGGTTTTGATTTGCATTTCTCTGATGGCGAGTGATAATGAACATTTTTTCATGCATCTGTTGGCTGTATGAATGTCTTCTTTTGAGAAGTGTCTGTTCATATCCTTTGCCCACTTTTTGATGGGGTTGTTTGTTTTTTTCTTGTAAATTTGTTTGAGTTCTTTGTAGGTTCTGGATATTAGCCCTTTGTCAGATGAGTAGATTGCAAAAATTTTCTCCCATTCTGTAGGTTGCCTGTTCACTCTGATGGTAGTTTCTTTTGCTGTGCAGAAGCTCTTTAGTTTAATTAGATCCCATTTATCAATTTTGGCTTTTGTTGCCGTTGCTTTTGGTGTTTTAGACATGAAGTCCTTGCCCATGCCTATGTCCTGAATGGTATTACCTAGGTTTTCTTCTAGGGTTTTTATGGTTTTAGGTCTAACATTTAAGTCTCTAATCCATCTTGAATTAATTTTCATATAAGGAGTAAGGAAAGGATCCAGTTTCAGCTTTCTACTTATGCCTAGCCTGTTTTCCCAGCACCATTTATTAAATAGAGAATCCTTTCCCCATTTCTTGTTTTTGTTAGGTTTGTCAAAGATCAGATGGCTGTAGATGTGTGGTGTTATTTCTGAGGGCTCTCTTCTGTTCCATTGGTCTATGTCTCTGAGACAGAGTCTTGCTCTATTGCCCAGGCTGTAGTGCAGTGGTGTGATTTAGGCTCACTGCAACCATCACCTTCTGGGTTCAAGTGATTCTTGTGCCTCAGCTTCCCTAGTAGCTGGGATTGCAGGTGTGCACCATTACACCTGGCTAATTTTTGTATTTTCAATAGAGATGGGGTTTCACCATGTTGGCCAGGCTGGTCTCAAACTGCTGGCCTCAAGTGATCTGCCCACATCGGCCTTCCAGAGTGCTAGGATTACAGGCATGAGCCACCGTGCCCAGCCAGCATCAGGATTTAAAGAAACTCCCCAGTAATTCTAATGTGCAGTCAATATGGAGAACTATTGTCTCTGAATCACCCAGAGAGCTTATTAAAACACAGATTGAGCTGGGCATGCTGGCTCATGCTTGTAATCCCAGCACTCTGGGAGGCCAAGGCAGGAGGAACACTTGAGGCCAGGAGTTTGAGACCAGCCTGAGCAACATGGCAAGACCCTGTCTCTAAACAAAAGTTAAAAATTAGCTGGGTGTGGCGGTGTGCACCTGTGGTCCCAGTTACTAGAGAGTCTGAGACAGAAGGATCTTTTGAGCCCAAGAGGTAGAGGCTGCAGTGAGCTGTGATGGTACCACTGCACTGCAGCCTGGGCAACATAGCAAGACTTTGTTGATAGATAGGCAGATAGATAGATAGATAGATAGATAGATAGATAGATAGATAGATAGGTACATAAATAAAAACACAGATTTTTGGGTCCCACTCTCAGAGTTTCTGAGTCAGTAGGTCTGGGAGGGACATCAATAACATGCATTTCTAACAAGTTCCAGGTGATGCTGATGCTGCTGAACCAGGGATCACACTTCGAAATCTACCATTCTAGAAAGAATCTAGGAGAATGTTATTGTTAATAACAATAACCACTGTACTACCGTTTATTGAGTATTTACTATATGTAAAGCACTTTGGTGTCAAGCATTTCACATGCATAGTCTCATTTTATTTCTATAGTCATTATATTCTATTATAGTCATCTCTCAATATCTGTGTAGAATTGGTTCTAGGGCCTCCTGTGGATACCAATAGCCACAGGTGCTCAAGTCCCTTCTATAAAATGATGTAATATTTGCATTTAACTTATACACATCCTCCCATATACTTCAAGTCTTCTCTATATTACTTATAATACCTAATACAATGTAAATGCTATGTAAATAGTTGTTATATTGGATTGTTTAGAAAATAATGACAAGAAAAAATGTTTATTCATGTTCAGTACAGATGCAATTGTTTTGTTCCTGAATATTTTTGAACTGAGGTTGGTTGAATCCACAGATGCAGAGCCTATGGATGCAGAGGGCTGACTGGAATATGATTTTTAAGGTAATTTATATGCCTTTTTCTTTTTTTTTGAGACAGATTCTCGCTCTGTTGCCCAGGCTAGAGTACAGTGGCATGATCCCGGCTCACTGCAACCTCCACCTCCCGGGTTCAAGCGATTCTCCTGCCTCAGCCTCCTGAGTAGCTGGGATTACAGGTGCCTGCCACCACGCCCGTCTAAGTTTTGTATTTTTAGTAGAGACAGGGTTTCACCATATTGACCAGAGTGGTCTTGAACCCCTGACCTTGTGATCTGCCCGCCTCGGCCTCCCAAAGTGGTGGGATTACAGGCGTGAGCCACCATGCCCAGCCTTATATGCTATTTTTAACATGCTACAGTTATTTTTTATGTGCTAGGTTTGATTTCTCAACTAGAACAGCTTCTATAAACAGAGCCAACGTTTTTTTCATTTTTCTTCCAACTTTATATTTTATTTTATTTTAGTTTGAGACAGGATCTCACTCTGATACCCAGTCTGGAGTGCAGTGGCAAAATCTTGACTCACTGCACCCTCGACCTCCTGGGCTCAGGTGATCCTCCTGTCTTAGCCTCCAGAGTAGCTTGGACTATAGGAACACCACTCCATGCTTGGCTGAACTCTTTCTCTATCTCATAGTTGTCACACAGTGCTGAACACATCGTAGTATCTACCATTTGTTGAGCATCTATTCTATACAAAAGCACTCTAATAGGTGTTTTGTATAGTTTATTAGAATTTCTACTCCCAAACAACCACATGAGGATGTTATAATTATCTCCATCTGACAAGTGATGTAACTAAGTTCAGAGAGGTTAATTTACTACTCCCAAATCACCAGCAGCTGCCAAGGCTGAGGTTTGAAACCCCATTTGTCTGACTCCAAAGCCTTGTTCTTACCCTGTTACACTGGCTTCTTTTTTTTTCTCTCTTTGAGACAAAGCCTCCTTCTGTCACCCAGGCTGGAGTGCAGTGGCATGATCTCGACTCACTGCAACCTCCGCCTCCCAGGTTCTAACGATTCTCCTGCCTCAGTCTCCTGAGTAGCTGGGATTACAGGCATGCACCACCATGCCCAGCTAATTTTTGTATTTTCAGTAGAGACAGGGTTTCACCATGTTGACCAGGCTGGTCTCAAACTCCTGACCTCAAGTGATCTGCCTGCCTTGGCCTCCCAAAGTGCTGGGATTACAGGCATGAGCCACTGAGCCTGGCCAACACTGGCTTCTTAACTGAGTCACAGTGTTATCTCACTGTGGTCATAGTATTATTTCACTGTGTTATCTGTGGCCACCCAATTAAATCCCCAAGGAATCTTGGCTCCTTCAGTGACCCCTGGGCATGATGACAGTGGAAGAGGGGTGGGGCAGGCCAGTGGGAAGGCAGGCAGGAGATGTGTCTTATACTTCGTGGCCTTCCTAAAATTCCTAATGTGGTTTGATGAGAATAGTGCATAGTATGTACCCTATAAATACTTAATGTAAAGGAAATAGTTTTTTTCAGAGAGGAAGTAATAATTATTTCAGTTCAACCTGTAGGGAATATGTAGAAAGAGGAAGGGACCCCATTGCCAAGGGGAAAATGTGATCAAATGAAACAAGGTCCCCAAAATATAAGACTAAGTTATTTTTTAAAAATCGCATTTCAAAGAAAATGACACAAACTTTATTGTAAGTACCAAAGAAATGGAATACAGAAGCTCTCTACCGACAGAGAATATTTGAGCAATAAATATTTAAGCAAAAACTTCCTGCAGACAAGGAAACTAGTAAACTCCGAAAACGCTTTGCTGAGGAACTACATTCCATACCCAAAGCAACATCAAGATTCCTTTCTCCTCACCTCTGAGAACTTCTCCAAACCGTAGTAAAGGTCATAGTCTATGATCTTGTCTTAGTGGTGATATAAACTGGAGAAGTATTTTCTCCCTCAGGTCAATAAGAATCTATGCCACAAGCTTGTACAGGGGTCACTTTTGTATATTTTACATTCAGAGTCCTTGGGTTCCCCGTTTGTTTCTTTGGGGTTTATTACATCTAGTACAACTTTGTGACCAGATAACCTTTGGAGTGATTCTGAAATAGTCCTATCATTATCCAGGTTCACACTGCAGTCTGACATTTCTTTAAAGAGAGTAAACCAGTGTTGGTAATTTAAGGCTGGGCTGGTCCTAAAAGAACAACTTGATATTTATTCAAATCACTGATCCAGGTGCCTTAACCCCCTACCAAAGAGTCAGTCAGGTTCAGCATTTGAAGAGCAATCTGAGAGCTGGGAGCAACCCATATTGGTCTCTGGCTTAGGGTAGATCTCTGTGTGAAGAGACAGTGATAACCCCACCTGTAGAGGCATTTAAAATGTCACTCATTTGAACCATTTTCAAATGGGGATGATAACATTAAAAGAAGCAGCCTCTCCACACAAGATGACTTCCACTGAAATGTCGAGTATTTTACAAGCCCATAAAAGGCTGACTGCTGTTGCTGTGACCCAGGGTGAGGCCAGAGAGAGGTGGTGCATGCAGGAATAAACCAGGGTAGGAAGAGAGATGAAGAGATAAAGAAAGAGTGCTATGTGGGGAAGAGGGAGACAGGTGTTGGCAGAGAGGGAAAGAACATCCAGGACAGGCAGAAGAGAAACTACAGGGATCAGTTCCAGAAGATTCCATAGCAATAGAGGGAGGAAAGTGGTCAGGCATGGTGGCTCACGCCTGTAATCCCAGAACTTTGGGAGGCAGAAGGGGCGGATCACCTGAGGTCAGGAGTTCGAGACCAGCCTGGGTACTATGGTGAAACTCCGTCTCTACTAAAAATGCAAAAATTAGCCGGGCGTGGTGGCTCACACCTGTAATCCCAGCTACTGGGGAGGCTGAGGCGGGAGGATCACTTGAACCCAGGCGGCTGAGGTTGCAGTGAGCCAAGATCCCACCACTGCACTCTAGCCTGGGTAACAAAGTGAGACCCTGTTTCAAGAAAAAAATAATAACAATAGAGGGAGGAAAGCAAAGCCCAGTGTAGCGTGTCTGCCAGTCTGATGGGCTGAGACTCCACATCAGAGACATCTTGGCTGTGTTGGCAGGCTCTTGAGGGCCTTCTTCTCGCTGGCCCACGTCCTTGAAAGGTAGAGATAAGGTTATGGTACCTGCCTGGGACTCCCTTCCCTCCTTGCCTCCTGCAACCGACAGGACCTTCCTCTGAGCCCACAGGATCTCTTAATGGTCCTTAGCTGAGAAGCCCCCTTTAGCCGGACCCCTGTCACCCACCTGGCAGCGATCAGAAAATGGACCCGTACAAATCTCATGTAAGTAGCAGACTGCAGTCCCATGCCCAGTCATCACTTTAGCCTAAAACTACAGGGCCAGGGCAGGGGCTGGAAGACAGCGCAGCCCGTTGAATGTAGTCAAGGATAGAAGCAGGAACTGAAAATGTGCCTTAGAGCTGATGCTGGGCCGCTGGACCGCTTCCTGAGGGTGATGCAATAGCTTCTGCCGCAGGTGGTGGTGGTGGTGGGAGTGTTTGCAACTGAGAGAGCTGGAATGTACCTTGCTAGGCTCCCTCAGGCTTGGCCTTCCTGTTCAGGGGGCAGACGGGGACAGTGTGTTATTGAAGGGGGAGGGGGAGTGAATCCTGTCTGTGCGGAGGGACTGAGTGTACCTAAAGGCAGTAGAAGTAGGGGGTGTGAGGGCTGGCTTTCATGCTGGGGTGGCTTCAGACCGTGCTTCTGTTGCTGTGGGCCCATACTTGGAGAAGTAACCTTAGTTTTCTCAAATGTAAGACGTGGCTGATGGTAATAGCTCTATCTTGAGGTTGTTAAAGCCTGAATGAGACACCGTTTGACACAACATGTCTGGCACATAGTAAATGCTCAACAGGTGGGAGTTGTTTTCATCACAGCCCAGGGGCCTGGGCAGGATTGCGATAAGAGGTGGGTGTCAGCCCCAAACTCTAACCCCTGCTGAGCCAGACTATTTACCCGAGTTATGCCACCTCAACATAAGGGCACACAAATGCATGTTGGAAAAGATCGCCTGTGGTAGCAGAGCTGGGAGCTGAATCCAGATCTCCTGACATCTAGCCTAGAGCTCTTTCTTTCTGGTTTTTTTGTTTGTTTGTTTGTTTGTTTTTGTTTTTAAAGAGATCAGGTCTCACTCTGTCACCCATCCTGGAGTGCAGTGGTGCAATCGTATCCCCCAACTCCTAGGCTCAAATGATTCTCCTGTCTCAGTCTCCCGAGTAGCTAGGACCATAGGCGAGTAGCTAGGACCATGTCCAGCTAATTTTAAATGTTTTGTAGAGAAAGGGTCTCACTATGTTGCCCAGGCTGATCCTAAGTGATCCTCCTGGCATCAGATAATCTTCCCAGCTTGACCTCCCAAAGTGCTGGGATAAATAGGCATGAGCTACTGCACCTGGCCACACTAGTCCAGAGCTCTTTCTACTCCACCTGATGACAGGTGGGCTTTCAGAGCGGGGAGGTGGGGCTTCAGACATTTCCAGATGCTTCTGTGTGAGGAAAGGCAAGACCATTTGGGAGAAGGCTGTTTTTCCTTAGCTTGTTTAGTTCCAGCTCTCCCTGCCATATCCTCCTCCTATCCTCAGTGTCTCTTTGAGCGTATGTATAGGTGTGTATATGAAAGTTCACGTTTGAGAAAAAAGGGTTCTGATATGTTCAGTGATCCCTGGAGGGGCTGTGTCTGTACCTCCAGCCGCTGGCATGAAGCCTAACATATGGCGAGTGCTCAGTAAATGTCTGATAAACTCACACCTGAGTGATTGAACCCCTCTCTCATGAAGCCCCTTCCAGAGAGAGACCCTGTTCCCCTCCAGCACACTGGGGACTACGGAGTTGGCTGAAAAACAGCTGATCTAACTCACTTCTCAGCCCAGATCATCTTGAACACCAAGTTCAAAACCTAGGACACTTGAAGCCAGGAAGGGACTGGTCCTCAGCTCTTCCGGGTGGCAGGTTTCCTTGATAGCAATAAATCTGGCTTCCGCTAGAAATTTCTGAGATTTCCCTGCCAACCCTGAAAAGAAGTATGTACTGTTGTGATGTACATTTGACCAGGAAAAAGGCTGCCATCCTGGGAGAAGTAGAGTGAAAGAAAGTGTATTTCTGTTGGATTTCTTCATTCCTTGGCAGGATAAAGCCAACTTCTTTTCCACGGGCTGCACACTGTGTTGAGGAGAGGGGAGCTGAGGATACTGCCCTGAGGGCCCGGCTCACAGTTTTTCCATAAATTTGTCTCCAAAGACTTAGTGAGTGACTCATGTGCCAAGCCTGGAGCAGAGCGCTCGGAGGGTATCAAGGAGTAGATGGCATCACCCTTGTCTTCTAGGAGGATCGTCTCTCTGGTGAGAAGAAATTCAGTCAGATATGCAGGGTGCAGTGGCTTGCACCTGTAATCGCAGCTACTCAGGAGGCTGAGGTGGGAGGGTCGCTTGAGATCAGGAGTTTGAAATTAGCCTGGGCAACTTAGGGGGACCCCCATCTCTATTTATTAAATGATTTTTTTAGAAGAAAAAAAAAGAAACTAAGATAAGACCAGGCATCCCAAATGGCAAACCCAATGTAGAGAGGACATTTATCGGGAATGCCCCTCTATAGCTTTCTTCCCACTTCCTAATACAGAACTACTTGTACTTCTTAAACGTGGGAATGTCCGTTCATTTCCTCATTCAACAAATATTTACCGAGTAGTCCCCCCAAATGAAACTGAACATATGCTGTTGTCATACATCATGGGATCTTGGACTTCACATCTTATCTTCCCAGTTTTCCCAGACTGTAGCATGCCAGCTTTAGTCCTTAGTTCCAGTATTTCCCTTTACATCCCGGTCTCTGAATTCCCAGATGCCTTCTCTTTAGCAGAGTACCTGCTTTTTCTATTTGAATCCCTCTGAATCAGTGATTGGCAAGTAGTGAGCTCATTGACTAGGCAATCAAATAATTTCTTAACTTGCCCAGTTAGTAGAAGCCAATCTGTCTGTTCTGGTGCGCACACACACACACTCTACAACTCAGAAGAGAGGAACTATCCTTTGCAAACAGATGGATAACAGAGATAAATTCCCTTTGATAGGGCAAGTGCAGCAAGGGAAGGACACCCACGTCTTGCAGATCCCTGGTCTTTCTTACATATATGAGCTCTTCTGGAAGTAGTTAAGGGGGTCAGGCACCATGTGCTCCCCCAGCAAGACCCCAACCTTACCCATAAATCAGTTTCCAATCTAACCTCTCCCTGGGGGTTGAGTTACAAACCTCAGTAACCCCAGGGCAGCCTGCCTGGTAATTCCTATTATTCAGCTGTCAGCTGGTTTTTTAAAAACCGCCCTCTCCAGTGATCCAGTTACTGGAGTTTTAGAGCCATTTCTTGTCTCAGAGAGAAATCCTATAGCCAGGTGAGACAATGGAGAGGGCTCCTGCCCGCTTTCTACAGGAGCTGGGTTTTCTTTCTGGTTGAGAGCAGCCTCCCCTTAACTCTTTGTATCCCTCCAAGATTGTCAGGGAGGGCCCTCCTCCCTATCAGCCTCCATGCTGATGCCTTTCTCTGGGGACCCTTCTTCCAGAGCCAGCATCAGTTAGCAGAGGAGAAAACAAATTGAGGCAAGGGACGAGAAGAGAATGAGAGAAAGGAAATTCTCCAAAACAGAGGTTGCTGCGACTACACTATGTATTTGCTCCGAGCCCAGTCAAAAGCTCAGGGTTCATCTGTTCCCAGGGAGTTGCTATTGGTCAGGGGGCTCAGAGCCCAGATCTGCAGCGCAGCAGGTCCTGATACTGCTGAGTCCATGCTGTGCTGAAAGGGGGAAAAGGGCACAGAGGGAGGAGTCTGCTTTGACAGTGATGAGAGGTGGGGGTGAGGCTCCTGACCTCCCTGACCCCTTTATCCCTGACAGTCCTTCTCTGGTCCCTCTAGCTCAGAAGGCTGGGCCCCTTGCTGCTTGACCTTAGAGACTGAGAGCGCAGGAGGCAAAGCCACAGGTGTCTTTCAGAACCAGCCTGAGGGAGCAGGCTGTGAAGACCTGGGAGAGAGGTCTTACAATAAATATCACTGGTGATGTGACCCTCCCCATATCTTGCAAACTGCCAGACCCACTGAGATACCCCTTTCTGTTCCTCAGTCCCATTCTGTCACAATGACGATTCTCTGAAACCTTTATCGGGTCACAGACCACTTTATGAAAGTGTTACAAGCTATGGATCCACCCCACTCACAAAAACGTTTGTGTGTACCCACAAACACAGTTTAACCAGTTTCAGGGGCTCATAAACCCTAAAGCTCAGGACCCTGATGAGCCTGGTGAGTACATAGATCCTACGTCAATATCCCATTCTTGGCTGGGTGTGGTAGCTCATGCCTATAATCACAGCACTTTAGGAGGCCGAGGTGGGAGGAGTGCTGGAGGCCAGGAGTTCAAGACCAGCCCGGGCAACATAGTGAGACCCTGTCTCTACAAAAATAAAAATTTTAAAAACTTGCTGGCTGTGGTGGTACACAGCTGCAGTCCCAGCTACTTGGGAGGCTGAGGTGGGAGGATCACTTGAGCGTGGGAGGATCACTTGAGCCTGGGAGATTGAGGCTGCAATAAGCTGTGATTGCACCACCACACTGCAGCCTGAGAAACGGAGCAAGACCCTGTCTTAAAACAAACAAAAATAACCCATTCTCTCAGCTTCTTTGCCTTGTGGACCCAATTTTACCATGCAGGGCTGTGATGAAGCAGAGCTTTAGCATCTCAGGTGGGTCAGGGTTGCTACGATGGCCCCAGCCCTCAGGGCCTGTGCTGTCCCAGAGGGCAGATTCAGAGCTGCTGTGTCCTTTAGTTCCACTCTTGAACCTAAGGAATGCTCAGGGGCACCACTGGCCAGCCTGAGACGCTGGCCTGATAGGAAAGCAAATGAGAAGAGAAGGATGGAAGGAAGGAGTGGAAGGAAGTCGGTGCATTGGAAACCATGGAGGGCTCCCAGTACCTTTCACAGAGGCTGAGTTTGGTTTCCGCATCTCCCTACCTGTAGCAGGAGGGTAAGGTCACTCTGACCAGCTCAGACATGCACTTTTGGCCAAGCCTCTGGGTAAAATGATATACCTCCTTTTGGCTTAGTGCCTCTTGCCGGACATCTATCAATTTCTGGGGGACTGTGCTACTGGCCAACCTTGACTCCCCACTCTTTCCCTTTTCCCTCTTCTCTGTCCTTTGGAGACAGTATTTTTCTATTCTAGCAACCACAGCCCTCAATATGGCTGGTTCATTCTCTTTCAGGTGCCTTGTGAGGGAGCAAAGGAAAGAATGGATGGGGAAAAGGTACAAGGAGACTTCAGGCTCTATTGGGCTGAAGGTCCCAGCTCCACTGACCTTAAATCTGAGTTTACAACTCAGAGAGCAGCTCAGTGGTCAGAGCACAGCTGAGCCCTACCGCCCCCCCGGGGTCAGGATTGTTGCGGGAGTGGCTCCCTCTCACTGCTTTACTGGACTCATCATTTTATCTTTCCTAAAACTCAGGCTTGGTCAAGCCACTCATCTCCAATAAAATCTTTGCCGCCTCCCCTTTATAAAATACAGATTCTTCAGTCTGGCATTCCAGGGACACCTCTGTAATCTGACCTGAATCTACCTGCCCATGCCCACTGTTCCTAAATCTCAGTGTGCACCCAGTGATCAGTCACCAAGCCTCCCTCTGCTCCCTGCACAGGCAAGCTCTCCAGCTCTGCACTTCAGTCTGCTACCCTTAGGCCTTTTTTTTTCTGAGATGGAGTCTCATTGTCGCCCAGGCTGGAGTGCGGTGGCCCTATCTCGGCCCACTGCATCCTTGGCCTCCTGGGTTCAAGCAGTTCTCCTGCCTCAGCCTCCCAAGTAGCTGGGATTACAGGCATGCGCCACCATGCCTGGCTGATTTTTGTATTTTCAGTAGAGACAGGGTTTCACCGTGTTGGCCAGGCTGGTCTCCAACTGCTGAGTTCAAGCGAACAACCCGCCTTGACTCAGCCTCCCAGTTGGGACTACAGGCATGAGCCACGTGCATCTGGTTTTCCTTACTGAAAAATATTTCCCATTCAATTTAAAAGCTGTCTCCCTGAGGCCTTCTCCAGCCTTTGTATTCTGAATTTTTCTGCATTCCTCAATAGTCATTATCCTTGGAACGGATACAATTCCTAAGACTTTTCACTATTTTCAGGGCTACCTCTCCTAGTAGACTGTAAGCTCCTTGAGGGCAGACGCCAGGTTTCTGGCACTCAGCCCAGTATCTGGCACAGAGTAGGTGCTCGGTAAATGTCTGTGAAGTAGCCCACAGATTACCTTGCGCGGTCTGCAGGACATGCTGCTCTTCTGGCAGCACCAGCACAATCTCTAAATGCTGCCATATGCGAGATATGTGTCAACCGCTCAAGCAGCCCCTGCCTTCTTGAGCGCTCCTCTTCTCAGCCAGGTCCTTATTTTGCCAGTGCCTACCACGCCCAATCAAGAAGAGGACCTAAGGGTTCCTCTGGATGTGTTTGTTTCAAACACACCTTCAGCTTTGGGGCTGCAGTTTTCTTCTGACCTGCTCGGCAGGCGGGAGGTAGCTTTCCCCTGAGGCTGGGATCCCATAGGGACCCGCACCCTGCACCCTGCACCCACTGGACGCATCAGCCTCATCAAAAAACTCCCCGCCTCCTTCCCCCCTCCCTTTCTGGACGCGCAGCAATTATTCTGCCCATTCCCGTGAAAAAGAAGACAAAAGTTACTTTGGCGCCCCCTCTCCGACACCTAATAGAGGATTCAGGGACTCTCTGGCGCTTCCAGAGCCTGTATTAGGGACAGAATTCGCGCTGGCGACGGCGCTCCAACTGCGCTTCTGGCGACGGTCGGAATTTTGCTTGGTCCCTTGCAATGTTTCCAAGGTAAGATTCGTACATTCGTGACCGTCCCTGGCAGCTGCCCAGCCCGGGACTTGGCGCTTCACTCGCCATTGGCCAGTCCTCGGCGTGACGCGCAGGGGGGCGGGGCCTCATCAGCTGTTTGCGGGATGCCCCGAGCGGGCGTATTTTGGAAACAATACCGCACCGTGCGGAGTGGCCTCCTCCCGCCCCGGCCCGCGCCCGCTGTCGCCGCCGCCCCTGCCTGCGCCTCCCGCCTCCTGCCGCAGCCCGGTGAGCGCCCGGGTGGCGGCCGGGGTCCGGGCGGAGTTGGATCGCAGCTCCCTGGGGAAGTGGGGAGCGGAGTCGCGCTGCGCATGGGGGCCCGGGAAGGGTTTGGGCTGCGGGCGTCTGGGGTGACCATGAAGAATTGGGGCCCTGGGGTGAGAGAACGGGGTGCAGAACCCACAGCTGGGTGCGCTGCTCCAAGAGGGAACTTGGGGGTAGCATTTGGGACTCGAAGGTGTTGGGTCCAGGTAGGCAGGGGAACCTGGGGTGCACTGCTGTGCAGACCTGGACGCCCGAGAACGGCCCAGCCTCTGGGTCTGACTTTGGGGTAGAACAGGAATTGTGGGGCATCCTGCCTCCCTGCGGAGTCTGAAGGCTTCTCTCCTTAACAGCTGGGCTTTTTCCCTCCTTCCCAATCGAGTCTGGGCGTCAAGCCCCCGAGTGCTCGTCACGCTGGACCCTGGCGCGGAGCCCTGGCATCACGACTCAGAGGCTGAGACTCTCTCCTGGAGTCACCCAGGTCTGTGTGTGTGTGTGTGTGTGTGTGTGTGTGTGTGTGTGTGTGTGTGTTCCTAGTCACTGTCGAGGCTCTGGGTGTCTGGCTATTGCCTTCTCCTAAGAGGAGGAGGAGTCTAAGTTCAGCATCCCTCTTCCAGCCCTTAGGGGCTGGGATGGTTGCAGCGGGGCTTGAGTTCCTCTGCTAGGAATAAAGCATTCCCTGGCCCTGTTCTCAGTTAGTGCCCTCCTCCCGCCACTCTGGACATCACCTGTTAAGCTCAGGAGAAAAGGGAGGAAACGGTTTCTTCACCCTCTCTTAGTTTACCCTTGACCTTGCCCAGCACCCTTCCAGAGGTGCCCACCTACAAGCAAGCCACCTACAGTTTGTGGAGCCTGAGAGGGGTCCCCGGGGCTTGCAGAGCCACACCTTCTGGCTGCACCTCCCCCACTGTCCAGTCCAGGCAAGGGCTGAACTTTGGGGCTTTGCTGGGAGGGGGAGGGGAAGGTGATAGGCTTCAAAGGAAAAACCAGGACAATGACCCCTGCTTGTGATTGGCTTTGAGGGCCCCTTCTTAGGTCAGGATTGCCAGCCTGAGAAGAGAAGGCTGGAGAGCTGGAGGGGAGCCCCTGCCAGGTGACTGGCAGGACAGCACTTGGTCCTTTCATCAGGAAATTTTGTTTCCTGTTGTTAATAAGCTGGAGTGCACCCCCTACCCCCCTCCCCATACACACACACACACACACACACACACACACACACTTGGGAAACTGTCCAAAGAACACCACATGGCTGCTTGCCATCCTAGCAGGCATCTCTTCACTCTCTGGGGAAGAGGGCAGAGACAGGACCATAGACAGCTCAGGGACAGGGATGGGATGGGACGAAGGGAGGGCCCAAGCAAGCACCTCACAGAGAGCTTGCGTTTGGCAAAGGCAGGATTCTGAATTGAACTGAGATTGTTTTACCTACTTCCCCAATCCATAGACCATTTGGCATATTCTTCAATGGCAAGAGACTGGGGGACAGAACCCCCAGGAATCTCCAACTGAGTCTGACAAGAATGAAATTCATCGCTTTATCCCTAGCTGTTCAGGTGGTGGCTGCTTCTGGCTGCTGCTGCAGAGGCCCTAAGGGGTTCCTGGCATGTGAAGGGAGCTGGGTTGGAAGCTTAAGATGCTGAGTAGCTCCAAGCTCAGACTTCCAAGAGCCATCAGGTGGAGCAGGAGGAACTTCTTTATCACCGAGAAACTCATATCAATAACCTCAGTAGTATAGGCAGTGAGTGAGGTCATAGGGAGAGGGCTGAATTTCACTTCCTTCTGTAAGACCAGTTGTACCAGTCTCAGGTTCAGAGCTGGCAGGAGCGGGAGGCTGTGGAAACAAGGATTTGAAATCGTGGAGACTAGTGAGGAGACTTAGTTGGGAGAGGCTGAACCTACTCTCCGGGCCAATCTTTGGTGGGCAGACAGCTCACCTCTGCTCAAAGAGAGCTGAGATGGCAGCTGCAATGACTAGCTTGGGTCTTTATCCCCTCTCCCAGGACACACTCTTTACCACACTGCAGAGCCTGTTTGTTGTGTTGTGCAAGCAAGGGGTGGAGATTAGAGTAGATGGGCAGCAGGGCGGGGCTTAGAGGTTTGGAGGGAACCTGGCTGCCCTGGGATTGCTGGCTTTTGTTTTTTCTGCTGAGCCTGGAGCTCAGCTCAGACTGAGATAAGAGTTTCCTTGGGACAATGACTCTGTGTGTGTGTGTGTGTGTGTGTGTGTGTGTGTGTGTGGTAAGCACTATATGTATAGCCGGTCACAGCACCCTTGACAGCAACTTAACAGAGGCTAGTCTTCTTTATATTTTCCCAGGTACCCTGCATGCATATAGCTGATTCTACTCTTGCTATTGCTCACAACCCTCAGAGTCAAACTTTGTGCCCAGCCTAGGTCAGAAAACATGATCGGGAAAAAGGGTGGTTCCAGGCGGGCCCAGGGAAGAGGTGTGGAGAGCCCCTGAACATGTAGGCAGCCCACACTTTGGGAGTGAGTGTCACCCTTGGCAGTGCTTTATTACCAGGGTTGTATGTCATCAGTATATGGCCCGGCCACCTGAAATAAGAAGGGGGAGCACGGAAGAAAGAAGGGAAGGGGAGTCGCTCCAGGTGTGGCACTGGTGGGGCAGCAGCCCACATGCCTGCGTTGCCCCCTCACAGGAGAGATGGAGCCATCTCGGTGTGTGGAGGAGCTGGAGGATGATGTGTTCCAGCCGGAGGACGGAGAGCCGGGGGCCCAACCCGGGAGCTCGCTCTCTGCCGATCTGTTTGCCCAGAGCCTACTTGACTGCCCCCTCAGCCGACTTCAGCTCTTCCCTCTCACCCACTGCTGTGGCCCTGGCCTTCGACCCACCAGCCAGGAAGACAAGGCTACCCAGACCCTCGGCCCAGCCTCCCCCAGCCAAGGTGTCATGCTGCCTTGTGGGGTAACTGAGGAACCCCAGCGACTGTTTTATGGTGAGTGCTGTCAGCCTCAAGACTCCTCCCACAGACACTGGGGGAAAAGAGGGCCTTTCCCTCCCCACACCTGCCCTTTGCCGTTTCCTTCCCCAAAGTGATCGGAGGCGCTGTTGATTCCTTGACTTCCACCTGCTGCCTGTCGGCTTGTTACTGCTCCTCACCTGTGCCTCAGGCCCCCCAGGGGGCAAACTGTCCCCTCCTGGAGGGATCCTTGTGTCCATGGTATCTCCTTTTACTTCCTGTGCCCCTTGAGTGGCCTGGCCTTTAGTGTCCTAGCAGTGACTTGCCTACTGTAAAGTGGCTCCTCTTGCGCTGGAGAAGGCTGGGGGATCTGTGACTGACTGTTGACAGTGAAGGGGAAATACCCAGCCGGTTCTGGGGGGGAGGGTTCCCAAAGGCAGAAGGTGGCCCCCAGTTGTCACTTGGGACTTTCCGTGCGTGAAAGGGAAACTGGAGAAAGAAGGTGGGCCTGCCTGGGCCCAATGCCAGCAGACGGGATGCTTCCAAGGCTAAAACAAGACCCCTTCATTTTTGGGCTTATAAATAGTTTGTTTTGTGAGAAATATGCCCTCCTCTGGCAAAAGGGCGGGTTAGACGGTCCGTTTTCTTCTATTAGCACTGCAGCTTATGGAGGGAGGGCAAAGGCTAGGAGGCTGGCTTACTGTGTCTGACGAGCAGATTGAGGAGACACTGCAGTCACTCCCAGAGGGAACTAACTGCCCCTTAGGGCAGTTCTGGCAAAGCAGTTCTGGCGGGAGTCTGAGAAGTTGCATGAGGCGGGCAGGCAGGGAAGAGGGAAAGGAGCCGGGAGGCCGGCGGACTGGCGCCCCTAGCGGTGGCTCTAACGCGTGCACTCGGTGAGTGTGGAGCGCTGGTCTAGAGGTCTTGCCTGGGGCTGTCTCCAGAGAGGAACTTGGCAGCTCTGTGCGTCTCAGGAGTTTTCCCTCCCTCGTTTTTGTGCTGCTGCCCAGGAGCTTCGGGAGACTAGCCTTTCTCTACTTCACTAAAAAAGGGAAGACACTTTTTGATTTTTTCTTTCTCTGCCGCTTACTTTGCTCAACCCAGAAACTGGAGAGCTACCTCCAGTGCTTTAGCAGAGAAGAGCTTCAACCTGCTACTACGTGAATAACCAACTGTGGGTAAGGGTGGCTTGATAAATAAGGACGGAAGGGGTCACGTTCGCCTGCACACATTACCACCTGCCCTTTGTCATGGCACTGTCGGTGAATGGAGAAGCGAAGGGAAGGCTGGGGCCATTCTCTCTGTTCCCACTTCTGTTCCGCAACTTCTGTGCACTTGGGCAGCAGGCTGTCCAAGCCTGGCAGAGTGCCCTGATAGAGGCAGGCCAGTTCCTATCCTTTCTCATGTGAGGATTTACCCTCAGCCTCCGGTCTTGGCCAGGTCAGGCAGGCGTGGGGAGGCCGGAGCAGTTGTGGAGAATGCTGAGATGTGGGTCCTCTATCTTTGCAGGCAATGCTGGCTACCGGCTTCCTCTCCCTGCCAGTTTCCCGGCAGTCTTGCCCATCGGGGAGCAGCCCCCCGAAGGGCAGTGGCAACATCGAGCAGAGGTACAGATTGCCCGAAAGCTTCAGTGCATTGCAGACCAGTTCCACCGGCTTCATGTGCAGCAAGTAGGCACGGGGGTTTTAGGGGAGGAGGGTTGAGTCTGCTGGGGCTTGGGGGCCAGGGCCTGCCTGTCTCCTCTTGTCAGCAACTCTGTCTCTGCCAGACCTCAAAGATATGGTCCCGGAGTTTTGGTTATTGCGGTTCCCATGGGCAGGACGGGCCCAACTGGATGAGCATCTTGCCCTCATCTCTGAGCTCCACGTTGGTTGACTGCCCACTCTCAACTCATGTTCCATAAGAGCCCTCTGGGGAGAGGCTACGGTCCCTCCCTGGGAATAGGATGGCTTTCTGCAGCCCTGCTTGACAGCCTATCTCTTCTTATGGCTGTGGCTCGGGGGTTGCCCCTCACAGACCTAACAGGAAGATTTTCAGGATGCTGCAGTGAAACTGGGCAGTTGGGGGGTGCCTGGCTAAGGTACAGTGGGAAACGGGTAACCAGGCCAAGGGATGGGGCCTGAGTGGGGGAAAGTGGTGGAACCGGTTGAAACCTGACACTTTCCAGCTGGGGAGGCCGCTCCTCACTGTCTCTGTCTGGGAACCAGGGTCTGGGACTCCACAGAGTGTACCTCGGAGAGGCTCCCCAGACCGGCGGCCAGCCGGGCGCTCAGCCGGCAGCCTGGCACCAGCCCCGCCAGGGCGGAGCATCGCGTGTCAGCCGAGCATGTGGCAGAGTCCATCAACAAAGGCGGCGGCTGGCAGGCTCGTGCTGGAGGAGCCCTCTGTGCCACGGACTGGAGGCTGCCCTCCCTGCTCCAGCAGCCGCTGTCTGGGCTGGGCCCCCAGGCACTCAACCCTTCCTCTTCAGGCTGGCTTTCTGGATGGCTGCCAAGGCTGGGAGAGGAGCCTGAGGCTGCATCCGTGCTGGTACAGCCACAGCTGAAGCACAGGCATGCCACCTGGAAGCGAACACATTCTGTACTTCTGGGACTGTGTCCCCAGCCCAGCTGGCTCTGTATGTGTGTGTGTGTGTCTGACTGTCAGGAAATCAAGGGAATACATAGCTTGACCATGACTGGGCAGACTCTGAGGTGAGGTGGGTAGCTGCAGGTGGCTGGAGGAGAGCTATTGGTAATAGTAGGTTGACTTAAGTATCAAACCATTGCCAGTGCCAGGGGAAGAGGAATTGACCTCGGGTTTTCTAAGAACAGGCCATTGCAGGTTAGATATGGTTAGTGCCCTCTGCCAAGGAGTTCTGAGGACAGTCTGGGGCTCGGCCTGGGCCTGGTAAGTCCTCCCGGTCCCTTAGTTATCAGGACGGGAGGGTGGCCCTATGCTTAGATAACAGACTTACGCTCCAGTTCTTATTCTCTCCTTTGATTATTTGGTGGAAACTTGGCTTAGAGTTTCCCCTTCAGTCCATGTGTGGACTCACTCTGATTCTTGTTTTCAGTTTCTTGGCCTCCTTCCTGCCCATTCACTCCACACTGGTTGTACAGGCCTATGGCTGAGCCCAGCTCACAGCTTCCAGCTCTGGTACTGGAGAGGATGGGGGGACACAGTGGCTGTGGCTCTCCTAGACTCATCTAGAGGGCTATGTGGAAGGCAGCTTGCTTCATTTGCAATAATCTGATCTCTCTCACCAGTTATTCCTCAGAATATTCCCCCATTCGTTGGTGAGCCTCTGTAGGCTTGGGAACAGGCTGGGAGCCCTCCCTGGCACAGGACTAGGATACAGTCCTGGGGACCCTCCTAACTTGGTCCTGAACAGGAGGAGAAGGAGGCCCTTCTCCCAAGGTCTGGCCCTGCTTTTGTTTTTTTTTTTCTTTTGAGGCAGAGTTTGGCTCTTTCGCCCAGGCTGGAGTAAAGTGGCGTGATCTCGGCTCACTGCAACCTCCACCGCCCTGGTTCAAGCGATTCTCCTGCCTCAGCCTCCCCAGTAGCTGGGATGATAGGCGCCCGCCACCACACACAGCTAATTTTTGTACTTTTAGTGAAGATGGGATTTTGCCATGTCAGCCAGGCTGGTCTCGAACTCCTGACCTCAGATGATCCACCTGTCTTGGCCTCTCGAAGTGCTGGGACTACAGGCATGAGCCACTGTGCCCAGCCTTGCCCTGCTTTTTGCTGGTCGGCATCACTTCTCCCAGTTCAGAGCTGCCTCTTTGAGGGCACAGGTTAGTTTTAGACAAGGTGCTGTGCTTTTAGCCAGAGCCGTCCAAGCTAGGGAGAAGGAGAACTGGAGGAGAGCTTCACGAGAGTCTCCTCTGCCTCACATTTCACTCCACACTGGCTCCCAAGTTCCCTATAGCCCTACTCTCCTGCCAGCTACCTACTTCTTCTTACTTCTTTCTTCTTACTTACTTACTTATACCCCTGCCCTTCTTGCCAGCTACCTACTTCTTCATCTTACTTACTTCTTACTTGCTACCTACTTCTTTACTTACTTGAGTAAAACTACAATTCATTGCAAGGGTAGGAGGCTGGCCAGTGAGCCCTTTCTAGCTCAAAGAGCTGATTTTCCCAAATTTTCCAGTACAAAGAGCCAGGCTTTTTGTCTTCTCCTTGAGCAATTCTCCCCAGGGTCTTCTTGCGTTTAACCCCCTCCTCCCCACTGACCCTGCTTATAGACCTTCACCAGAAACTCATCCTGCACGAAGGGCTAGGGCTGGGTGAGGGGGCTTCAGGCAGGTGGGACACTGGTACTCCTGGAATGTTTCCGTGGCTGGTTTTAAGAAGTGAGTCATTTTCTAAACTTGATTCTTATATAAACTACAGTCTAAGATTTTGTATCTAGAAAGTGCTGTTGTCACTCCTCCATTCTTATCCTTTATCTTCTTTCCCTGTTCCCTTCTCTCATTTTTGCAGGCAGAGAAACTGAGGCAGTGGGAAGGAGGTTGTTTGGGATTTAGTTTCTAGGCTTTGGGTTCAGAGTCAGAAGGTCCAGGTTTGAATACCAGCTTTGCCGCCTACTAGTTTTCGGGAAGTCACTTGACTTCACTGAACCTATTTCCTCTTCTATGAATTAGTGCTAATACCACAGAATTTTACTGCGATAATTAAGTGAGAAAATACCTATGAGAGTTCGGGACACCTAGTAGATGTTCTTTAATGCCTGTTTCCTTCTTTGTGTTGATGATCCTGATCACCCCCCATGTTTGTTCTTGTTGGTTCACAATTCATTTCCCACTCCACCTGGCAGGGGACTCCCTGAGTAGAGCTGCTTCCCCTGAACTTCCCTCCACCTGCCTGGTCCAGAGGAATGAGTGTCCAGACTGATCATTTGTGGACGTTGGCCTTATCAATTTCTCTTCAGGGAATGACAGTCGTTCCCCATCATTGCGGGCTGGATTGAGAGAGCCAAGAGAGGCAACCCAATAGGCGGATGGCGCTTGAGGAGGCCTGACCACCACCTTTCCCCTACATCTGGGATAGTGTCCTGGGGCCAGACAGTGGCCACTGGTCGTAGTTCTGTGGAGAGTGTGAACTCCCCCTTTTTGTCCCTGGTTACAGACCTGAGTTATTTGTTTTTTTTTTTTTTTTTTTTGCATCAGAACGATCTTCTCCCTTGGAGGATGGAGCAGAGGGAGGGGACGTGATGATGCGATAAAATGGAATGATGGCCAATTGAGCGTATCAACCTGGCTCCAGATGCAACAGGTTCCAAGTTTCCCTCGGTGTCATTTTACGCGAGCCATCTGCGCTTTCAGCACATTTCCCGAGAGCCTTGCTAGGTGGAAGACTAGCCTGGTTACCCAAGTTATCAGTTCCGGGTGGCTCTTCCAGACCCACAGGCAAAAAACTGGAGGCGGAAGGTCAGAGTCAGCAGGGTGCTCCGCCTCAGCTCTTTGTGTCTCCAAAGCAGCAGGAGAGTTGGAGGCAGAGCGAGTGGAGGTAAAAGCCTTTCCGAACCTCATCGCACATCCCACCTTCCTTTGGCCGGGCAGGAGTGAAGGTTCCCCTGTTTGCTCCTCTGTGAGCTGACAAACTGTGGCAAGGGCCCCCGATGGTCTGCTGATAATGGCTTATCTTGAGGGTGGTGCTGTGTTGCTTCTGTGTCCAGCTTCTGCGTGAAAGAGTGTGGTACAGATGTTCTTCCTCCCTGAGGCCCTGGGCTGCCCTGGTCAGAAGGTCTGAACCCCAGCTGTCCTGTCCTTGTGCCAGGGCCTCCTTCAGCATGAGCCTAAGGAGGGGCAGGAAATGGTATCCCCTCCCCTTGGGAGAGTCTCTTCTGTCGCACTGGCCCATCATGATATTTGTGGGGGTATTTCTGGGCAATGTTAAGAAGCCAAGAATCCTCAAAAACAGTAGTTACTGTAGACAGTCGAGTGAGTAAAGCTACAGGAGGGTTGGAATTCTTCATGTCGGAAATGGCTTTTTCACTTGGATCAGGAGTGGCTCCATTCAGAAAAGCCGGGTTTGGAAATTCCCTGAATAGTAATTAGATTTTTTGGCAAATGAAATCTGAGAAAACTTTCAGCCACTCGGTTGAAACCATCTTTAGCTGTAATATCACAGAAATGATCCTAGACTTGTAGGCAGATCTGTGTTCAAATCCCAGCTCTGCCACTTACAAGTTGTGTGTCCGTGGGCAAATCATTTAATCTCTCCAAGCCTTAGTTTCTAACACTTACCTTGCAGAGTTGATGTGAAAGGCCTTTAGGAGTTGTGATACAAGTAACTGTTAAGTCAGGGACAGTTGAGTACTTTTAGAAATATGTTAAAAGATGACTTTAGGATTTTGTTTGTACCTGACTTTGTAATTTGGAGAGCTCTTTTGGAAGTTGTACCCAAGTTGGTGTTTGCATGGTTTATTAACTAGCAGCTTCTCTGCCTAGCAGACTGGATCCTTTGTTCAGGGAGCCCCTGACTGCTTCCTGACACTGGGATTCTCTCGTTATTAGTGAGTGGTTTTCTGGAACTCAAGCTGGTTAACTAGGCTGCTCAGGGTCTAGATGGAACAGCCCTGGGCAGGGGCCCCAGAGGTTTGCTATAGAGTTAGAAGGGTCCCTAGGAAGCCAGCCTCTGTCCCAGGAGTGGGAGGCCCACCTAGGACAGTGCCAGGGGAAGAATGAGGCTGGGGGAGGGCCTGCGGAGAGCCAGAGTGCGTGAGAGCCAGCGCCAGGGCTGGGGGCCCTGTGTTTGCTCTGTGGCTGGCTCTGTTTATATCGCTCGCTATATTTAGCTTCTGAGTCATCAGCGTGGCAGACTAGAGGCTGAGTTCCCCACACACTCTGCACCTGACTGCTCTCTCTTCCAGGAGAAGGGCCTCGTAGTTCCGGAGAGTTCATCCCCTCCCCACCAAGGCAGGCCATAGGATGGAAATTGGCTTTTTTTTTTTTTGGAAAGTGGGTGATGGGACGAGGGGACTAAGGGAGAAAGACAAAGAAAGAAGGTTAAAGAAAAATGTCTGGTCTGCCTTTTGATCCGTATCTGGCAGCCAAGAGGTCATGTTCCATGACCAGAGCACAATCAGTCCGTGTGTGAAGGAGACGGTTCCAACCTTCCTCCTTGCCTGGTTTGCCTTGACCTGGTCCTGGACAGGACGTGAACAGTCAGCTGAAAAGACCCCAGGCTGAGAGTCAGAACCTGGGGTTATTTTGCATATAGCATAATACACACAACAGGCTTGTCCCCCCAACCCCCTCCCTCTCCCTTCTTTAACCAGGGCACACACCGTCATGCCCTCCTGAGCTCTGCAGAAGTTGCCCAGTAGTTTGATGGAGCTGTTCTCAGCTTGAGGGAAACTAAGGGTCTTGGTAGTTCCTCCCTCCAGGCTGTGGAGGTGCAAAACAAGGGTCTGGGGACATGGATGGTACAGCACAGCTCTGTCCCCCACCCGTACCCCTCAACCCCTAGTGGCTGGAGCCAGTGTCTTCCAGTTGTGTTAGAGGAAGCCTTGCCATCTTCCACTGAGAGCTGGCTGGCTTCAGACTGCTCTTGTCCTTAGAGAATCTATGGGCGCGGCCATGGTGGCTTCACCGTCCTGTTAACACTACTGGCTGGGCTGAGGAAGTTCTTGGCAAGGAGCCTTTTTTTCCTTTTCCATTTTGCCACATTGCTTGTTCCTCAGGCCTCTGGGTCAGAAGCAGTCTGAGGCAGTGGGCCCACTGGTCCCAAGGGTTGCCCTCTGGGTTTCAGAATCCTTGGCTTAGCCTGGCAGCCTAGAATCCTGAGCCCCATGGCCTGTGGCTGCGGTGGCCAGTCTCAAAGCAGAAGTCAGGGATCTCCGAGGGGCTTCATGAGTCCGCCGGGATGACGGTGCTCCCCAGGCAGGCCCTGTTGCACAGCATGTTGAGAGAAGTGCTCTGCAAAGCCAGAGGGTCCCAGGTTTTCCTTGTGTTCCCCAGGGAAGAAGGAGCCTGCTCATTGCTGCCCCCAGGCCCAGTGCTTTATGTCTATTTTTCTCATGTCATTACCACAGCAACCTTGTACTTTTAGACGCCATTGTCCCTGTGTTATAGGAAACTGAGGCTCGGAGAAGTGAGGTAACATGCTTAAGTCACACTATAGTTTGCTGAGCTAGGCGCCATACAGATTTGATGGATTCTGGAACCATGGTCCAACCGCCCTATACCTGCTACCCAGCAATCACATTCCAGAAAACAGCGGTACAAGGGAGCACGCATTTGCTGCCTCAACCTGCTCTGCCTCATGTGATACTTAGCTCTGTGTTCTTGCTCTTCTCCCCATTATATCGTAAAACAATTGAGAACCAAGTTTATGTTTTAGTCATCTTTGTATCCACATAACTCTTAGCTCAACTGGGTACTTGGTAGCTCAGTTAGGTGCTTGGTAGCTCAATTAGGTGCTTGGTGGCTCAGTTGGTTGCTTGATTAAAATGTGCTGATTTCAACAGAAAACATCTTCCTAGCTTCTTTCAAGTGGAATTTTCCAAAAGTCTCTCTTATCTCAATGTTCCTGTTCTCAACTGCAAGGAGCTTTCCTTCAGCCCTGGCCTGAGTAGGTTTAGAGAATGACAGGGAAAAGGGAAGAGGGAGGAAAACGTCACATCGTAGACTGTGTACCTTCCCCTAGAGTATAGACAATTCTGCATTTTGAAGAGATTGAGTGTGCTTTCAGATCATGGTCTGAAGTTATAATTTCAGACCAGTTTTAGCTTTATTTCTGTTTGATCTTCAGTTAGCTCTGCCTCCGAAAGGTTTATTTTTTTCTGGTCCACAGCATCCTTACTAAATAGTTAATGATCTGGAAACAATGTCTTTAAATATACTAGGGGAGCAGATCAGTGGTGATTTGCTTTGAAAAGGTAATACTATTTTCATAATGTGAATAAACACACTGCAAAATTTTAGGGAAGGAACATAGCTTTGGAGTCAGAAGTCAGAGCCTCAAATAACACCCCTCCCAACTAACTTGGGATGACTTTTCTGAGCCATTGTTTCCGTCGCTCTAGAATGGGTTGATAATGCCTGCTCTTCCTATTGTGAGGATCACATGAGAAGAAAGGAAAGTGCTCTGTTCTGTATCTCAGATATTATAAGTTGCTCTCTGTTTGGTAAATTTGCATTTTGTGAGTTAGGTTCTTTTAGAGCTGCACACGGCTTGGCTTTGCTTCTTCCTCTGATACTTTGGGGTGAATTAGCTCTAGCTGGAGCCTCTGGAACACTGGTGACACACAAAGCCGCCAGAGGCTGTGAATTGGATCTGAAAGGGGGGAGGCAGAGGGAGACTCTTATCCAGGGAGCGTAGGGAACATGCTTTGTGCTTAGGGCAGAGGCTGTGTGGGATGAAACAGAGTTTGATTTATATAGTCCAACCTTGTCAGACACCACAGCCAGCTCTTTAGAGGGAAAAAAAAAGGAGGCCTTTTACTAGTTGGGCCTCTCCCCAGGTGAGAGGCTGATACCATCACATAAAGTACATCTTTAGACCTGGCCAGACATCAGTTGTTTCTGGCCTCAGACAAGTGGGTTATCTTTCACGGCTGACTCCTCTGTAGTCGGTCCAGCGTGCCCTTGTTGAGTGCCTACTGTATGCCTTCCATGTTCCCCATTATACAGGATGAGCAACTGTGCATTCAGGCATAGGGTGTTGCACACAGTAGGGATTGAAACATTTGTCAGCTGATTGCCTTCATCCCCTGACCATGGGAAGAAAATGAAACTGGGCCACAGAAGGCGCACGGGGCTCTGAGGCCTGGTTGCGCTGTCTTCACTGAAGACGACACTGTGATCTACTATGTTAGGACGCCTGCCCTGGGGGCGTTGACCTCTGTTCGTTCCCTCCATGCCTTGGCCCTGGCTTCTAAATCATGTGAGTCTGAGGGCTCTAGGGTGAGCTTCTGCTCCCCTGTATCCCAGCCCCCACCCTTGGGTCACCCCGACTGTGTATTCTGGGAACCCCCATTCTGTGAGGGGTGCCCTAGCTGAGTCTAGGAGAACAGGCCTGGTTCTGCAGGTCTGCCCTTGTTGATCTCAGATTGTGCACCGGGTGCTGTGCCAGGTGCCTGAGGGGCAGAGGCCAAGTGCGCTCATTCCTGGTTCCCCTTCCTTGTCCCCTTCTCCTCCATACCCTCTTGTGGAAGGATCCACCTTCTCTGGTGTTTTGGTGTCTTTGTGTTCTTCGTCCTGTTCGGTGAAGGCCGACTTCCTTCCTTCTCACCGTTTCTCCCACTGGCCTCCCTTCAAGCCCTTTTTCTTTCCTTTCTAGTCAGGCCCTTTTGTTAAACTTTTAGGAAAGATTTTATTTATCGTTGTATTTTGTAATCAGGGCATTCTTTGATTCTCTTGGTTTCCTCGTGGAAAAGGGTCTTGTGAGGGCTGCCCTGAGGCAGGAGAAGGCCAAAGGGAGCCTGTGTGGTATCTGCTTGTAGTCAAGAGACGGCTCCTGGGCCCATGGGTGGTTCCCAGGCCCTACACCCGGCTGACAGAATTCAGTTGTTGGAGCTCTGAGTTATAATCCTGAAGGTAGTTGTGGATGACAGACTCCTGAGGGTTGGAGAGCACCTCTGTGGTTTCCAAAAGGCTGTGGCCTGGCTGCCACAGAACCACCCCGGCAGGATTCACCTTTGGCTTGGCCAATGGATAAGACATTACTTTGGTGGGAAGAGATCGAAAGGCACTGGACAGAACACCAACACGTGAAGTGTTTTCTTCTAGGCCGTTGGATCATGAGTGACTTTATTTCCTCCTCTGTGATGTCTTGTATTTTCCAATATTTCTACAATTAACACGTATTGCTTGTATGATTAAAATATACAATAAACGATTTCTGATCTCTAAAATGTCACCCAGGGAGCTTGTTCAGTACACAGATTCCTGAGACCCTTCCATGAAATTCTGACCGGGTGGGTCTGGGAGAGGCCTGGAGACTCTGTACTTGCAACAGCACCTCAGCTGGCTTAGTGACACAGTTGGGTTTATAAACTGTTGATCTAGTACAATACCTGCGTTTTCCTTATAAGCCAAGAGGGAACTCATGAGCAGGTTGATGGGAGATCCACCCCTAAAGCCAGGTCCTCTGATTCTTGGTCCCTGGGGATCCATACACCATAGAGCCTTCCTTGCCAGTTCGTGAGCCCTAAGGAGTGTCACACACAGAGGCGTGGAAACTAGATCCTTCCCGAGGGCCGGCCCATGAACCCTGCTTCCTGTGCCTAGGCCTGCCTGGGTCCCCCGCGGGACCTCAGTCTTCCTGTCTGAAAACACCCTCTGGCCCACAGCTGCCTCTCAGTCCCCCAGCACTCCCAGATGATGGAGTCCGTGCCGCATCTTCAGAGATCCCAAGTTGCCCAGGCAGTAGATGGCCTGCATTAGTGGAATTTGGGAGAAACTGAAACATACAGAGATGGGAATCGCCCCAGCCCCAAATCATAGAATTCTCATCTGCTTTCCTTGGCCATTGAGCTGTTTGGAGATGATTTAGTGAAGGGGAGGCTAGAGGGTCTGCTTTGTGTAAGGAAAGGTGGCGGCACTCTGAACACAGTGATGACGGGAAGGGACATCGCTCTAGGGCCAGATGGTCTAGGTTCAGTCCAGTCCCTGCCACTTAAACTAGCTGCGTGGTAGCTAAGTAATAGGCATGATAATGTGCCTCAGAATCACCTGGGGCATCTTCTGCTGCGGGGTCTGCGTTTCCAGGCAGCTCTCTGATGATGCCAAGGCTGCTAGTCCATGCACCACCCTTTGAGAAGCAAGGATGCAGAACACACAAAACAGAGCCTGGCTCCTCCCCACCCCCCACGGCCGCCCTACCCCACGTTACTCTTATGGTGATGACTGTTCTTGCCACCAGTCTTCTCAGACAAGCACCTGAGGAGCTCTGGAATTCCAGCAGACTGGCCTCGCCAGGGATGAGTCTGCCCCTGGATTCGCCTCTTGTTCGGCTACATGACCTCTGCACCTGTCTCGGGCAGCAGCTGGGGAGGGGAGGAGAGGGGGGTCTTTGGCCCAGCTGCTGCAGGCCCGAGGCTTCGGGTTTGCAGCTGAGTCCATTTTCACGCTGTTTTACTCTAACCAGATTTTGTTAAGCCGGGTGTGTTTCCTCTTTTTACTCATCTTTGTTTACAAAACACGAGGAAGCCATCCATCTCCCCACCCGCTGTCTGCCAGGCCTCTTCTGTGGCCCGCCCGATTTCCCTTCCCCTCCAAGCAGGAGCCCCGATTTCCCTTCCCCTCCAAGCAGGAGCCGTGCCTCTAGTTTGCTGGCTTGTTTTCCAGGCTCTTCTACGGGGGAAGGAGGAATGCTGTTGCCATGGACGGGGGCATTCTGTGTTCACCTGGGTTGTCAGGCCTGAGGCCAGCTGCCTGGATGCCTCTCTTTTTGTGGCCTAGGGCAGCATGAAGGGGAAGCTGGCAACCTGCATGGTGGCCCTGGGAAAGGTCAGGGAGGCCGGGGCTGGACGGAACCTGGAATCTCTGGGAGTCCAGGCAACCTGGGTCCCCTTTCCAGCTGTGCCACTGGCTTCTTCTCTCCTCTACCCATCTGACCGGAGTCGTTGCCTGGTGGGGGCTGGTGCTGTGGTTGAAGACAGTTTAAGAGAGGGCTCCAGCTCCCCCGGACACCTCATGTAAACTTGCTTGCTGACGGGGCCACTGAGGTAATCCAAGTCCAGCCCGTGCTGGCTCCTTTCTGCACACTAGGTTTTTATTCCCCTGTCCACTGAGAACCCTGTGGCGAGGCCCCCGCCCAGTCCTCCTGCCCTGGCAGACAAAGAGAGAACAAAGACCGCCTCTTCCAGCACCCCTTAGTTTCTCCTCCCCCACCCCGCCCCGCCCGGGCCTCCCCTGGGAAATGGTACCTGCGTGGGCAGGGCACCAGCCCCAATCTGCTGAGCCACTGACCCCTGAACTTTGCCCCTAGCTTCCCAGCCTGACCGTAGGACCTGGGATAACCTCCAGAGCATAGTATATATTCTTTGTTTTTGTTTTGTTTTCAAGTATGTTCTTGCTTAACGTTTAATTGGCTCCAGTCAGTAGGAGAGCGCTCCAAGAGGGATTATTTATGGCTTACTGTCAAGAGCATCTATAAAAAGGGCAGCACCGAGCTGGAGATGCTGGAGAGGGAGAGCGGGCGGGCGCACAAGAGTGTGTGTGTGTGTGTGTGAGAGAGTCTGTGTGTGTGCGTGTTTGCACTGGATGAAATCAGATTTTTGCTGCCTCAGCAGTGTGGTTTAAATTGAAGATTAACCCTTTGACCTTCGCAGTGTCAAATCACTTGCAGATGGAGCCCCCCTTCCCCCTTGTTCTCTATGTTACTTTGGAGTCGGGGGAGAGGGGGGCACTTCTCTTTCTGAAGCCAGTTTGTTGTTCATGCAGCTGAGGTTTGAGGGGCTCGGGAGCCAATCTGATTAAAAGCAGCACTTGGCTAAACTCTGGAAAATCCTGCAAGCAGGGGAAAAAGCTTAATCCTCTTGTGCATAGTGCATATAGAGCCTAGTCTTTTCTTTTTAGTGTTAAAACTGCAATTGTTTTTGGAGAACTCCACTATCTCCTCCGCATGGCAGTGTCTCTTTCGCCTCCCCCACTCCCTGCTGTGAGCTGTACTGATAGGATTAAAGTGCCAGCCGTGAGACTTGGAGATCTGAACTTTTATTGGAAATGAGAGGGAGTCGTCTAAGGTTGTGTTTGGGAGTTATGTTGGCCTTTTTTTTTCTCCCTTCAGCACCAGCAGAACCGAAATCGCGTGTGGTGGCAGATCCTCCTCTTCCTGCACAACCTTGCTTTGAATGGAGAAGAGAACAGGAACGGGGCGGGCCCTAGGTGAGGCTGGGCTGCCCTCTTCACATGGGGCACCAGGAACACCGTCAGGAAGGACATCGGGCAGGACTGACACTGTGTCTTGTGAAGTTGTTTTTTTGTTGTTATTTTGCGTTTTAATTTTTTTACATTTCTCCCTGTGTGTATATACAACATACTCAAGTGGGACCTTCTTTCTCTGTCAGGCCCTTGACCTGGAATGGGGGCCGTTGTCAAACACTGTTGAAGGGGAGGCTGATGTCTCTGTGACGGTGAGAACTCCCAAGGCCTCTGACAAGTAGATTCTTCGACTGAGGAATCTACCGGTTGTCGAAGATGATCCGTTAGTGATGTCCTCTGGGAAGTGGACTGTGGTTTTTCCAGAGGAACTCGGTTAAGAAATCGAGTGGACTCGAATCCCAGTTCCACCGAACTTATGAGCCTTCCACTGTGGATGGGGACCACGGTCCTGATGGGCACATTGCTTTAACCCAGCAGGGCCTGGGCCAGGGGCTTTCCACTGGAGGACAGCAGTTTCACTAGGCTGGCTGGCCAGCCCCACATCTGTCTGGGTTCTCACTTGCCCCAGCCAGGACCTGCTCCAAGGGCTCAAGGATTCCTGGCCAGCTCCTGTCAGACCTCAGGGAGGGTTGGGTTTCTCTAAGGACCCCTCAAACATGTCGCAAAATGAACCAGACTTCTGACCAGGCCTCAAAACTGACTTGGTCCCCCTTGGAGGCCCCAGGATTGGTCCCGAGGTACAGAGCCACTGCCACCACTGGCGGCCTGGGACCAGCTGGGTGTCAGCCACGGATGAGCTGAATAGTCGGTCAGCGTGCTGCTGCTGGCAGCCTGTGCCTTTGTTGGCTCTTCTTTCAAAAGAACCCCCCGACAGACCGCATTCCACCCCCAGCATCGGCACCGAGGGACATCGGGGGCAGGTTTGCAGTGGGGCTGGAAAATGTGGTGGCCGCTCCACCGTAAGGATCAGCCCTAGAGGACCCCAGACCCTTTTGGTTTCCTTGGAAACAACATACCTCTTCCCCCTCATCCCCAATCATTTTTCACACCTAGTGGGATGCGGAAGAAGCCAGGACAGTGGCTTTGCCAGCTGAGAAGTGACTTTTAGAGTCACAGATAATGATTAGAATGGGGAACCGTCAAAGCTGGGTACACACTTCCTGTCTTCCTCCAGCTTCCAGCTAGGCCGGAAGGGCCTGCTCTGGAAGCAGCAGGATCACAGCTGCCTCTGCATGTCTTCCCTTCTCTCCCTGCTGCGGCACTTATGGAGAGGATCGAAAGCAGCCGGTGCGGCAGCTCCAATAGCAGGCGCAGGGAATCTGTTAACCAGACGCTGGAAACTAAATTAGAACTTTTGCATATGTGAGAAAAGACAACATTGGTGCTAACAGTGAAGTAAGGTCCAAAGAAAAGACGCTTCCCTGGACAAAGAAGACCTCAGGGCCACCCAAGGAAACAGGAAGAGTCCAGAGTAGACTCTCAGATCAGAACAAGCCCAAGCTCTTCCAGTTCTGAAGAGAGGAGGTCTTCAGCACTATTGAAGGAGACGTTGATCTTCTGGACGTACAGTTGTGCAGGTTGTTCACTGCACAAGGGCACCTGCAGAGAGAGCTAACGGAGGCTGGAATTCAGCTTGTGTTCTGCTCACTAAGCTGTGTGCCCTAGTGTGGGGCTACTTCTCCCAAGAAGAAGGGGTGCCTTTCCTAATTTGCACAAAGGTGCCGTATGGGCTCACAGCACCCTGGAGGAGAAGGGCCTCAAACTGTGCGTGTAAGCCTTTGTTTTGTTCTGCTCAGATATTCTGGAGATATTACCTCTTCTTGGTCAGAATTCTATTCTCAGGGTGTGTACCATGATTTGTCTGCTAAGAAGACGGGTTCCTGCTATGCAGAGGAGGAGCCAGGGACCAGCGTGAGGACTGGCTCGGGGACGCACTGACCATTGTGAAATTCAGCCTTCCCTGTGGGTCTCCATACCATTTTATGATGTGTATGGGACATATGTTGTTCTCCCCTGTCTGGATCAAGGTGGTGACAGGCAGGCTGCTGCCGTATGCTTCAGTGGCACACACCAAAAAACCGGGGTTATTTACAGCAGCCACTGTTCACCCCTCTTGGCAGACTCTCCACCTGAGCTCAGTGAGAGAGAAAATGATTTAGATCTTGGTGCTAAGGCAAGGCCATCAGCTTCAGAGACCTTGCTGGGCCCAGGCTGGGTGCCCCGTGGCCTGAGAACTGAGCCCAGACTTTGACAAACCCACCTCAACATCAAGCCTGGGGCAGGTGGAAGGTGGTCTGACTGCACTGTCTCCATATTATGCAAAGCCAGGAACTGTCTTAAGTGAGCCAGGGCAAAATTTACACCCCTCACTTTTCCCTCTCCCTTCTTCCCCACCGAAAAAAAAAAAAAAAAAAAAAGAAGCCCAGGAGGTAGCTGGCAGAGTAGCTGTCAGGAAGGAGAAAGGTTCTTTCTGGCTGGTTGTTTTTAATTGGCTTAGTGATCTAGACTGGCCCCTTCCTCCTCTGCCTGTTGAGTTGGCCTAAACATTCCTCAAGTCTAGCCTCAGGAGACCTGCCCCTCCCCCCCACCTCCTCCCCCTCAGACTCCATCCTCCACCCCCAGGAGCCTGGCTGTCTCTAGCGAGGGGTGGAGAATCAGATTTAGAGGGAGGGAGAGTCTGACCTGGATCCTGACCTGTAACCAGCTGAAGACGGTGGAGGCCTTGTGGCTTGCTGAGGGTGGGGGTTGGGAGAGGGCCTGGAAAGCTCCCTCCTCGTGGAAGAAATGCCTGGGAGGAAGGGAAGCCTGATATTCAGGGTCAAAATGGTCCTACTAATTCACAGCCCCAAAGCAGGCGTTTCTAGAAGTTGGTGGACAGATCTGGTGAGGGAACTCCCCAGGCCAGAAGTCGGACTCCTGCAGTGAGGGTGGAGGACTCAGCCTGGACTCATCCTGGCCTTTGCCTGGCCTGTTTCAAAGCCTGGGCCACTGCAGCGCTGCTCCCTGGCAGCCTCCTCTTGCTCAGTCCGAGGTGGAAAAAGATCACCTCCCAGTGACCTCCCTCAGCCCCCAGGGGAGTAGGTCTGTGTTCAAAGCTATGTGGCAGGCTTGTTTCAAGGGCCCCGAGGGGCCCAGCTGACCTGTCTCTGCCCCGGCAGCCCAGCCCCATCCGCAGGTGGCTTCTGCCTGGGGGTTGTTCGGGACAGTTCTGCCAGGGCCTCCCAGGAAGAGTGCTGTGGATCCACTGTGACCGTCCTGGACAGCAAGGAGCACGCTACCTCAGTGAGTGCTTCTTTTTGAGGGACTTGATGGGGAGGTGGGGTAGGGAGAAGGGAAGTGGAAGAAGCAGGAAGATTTTGGTCACCATGGCTCTACAGGCCTTCTGCAAATCAGTGCTGGCCTGGCCTGGAGACGGCTCTCTGTGTGAAGTGAGGACTCTTGGAAGCAGGCCATCCTGGCCAGACACCCTAGCAGGAAGGGGCTCCCCGTCACCCTTAGGCAGCCTGAGGGCAGGTGGGGACTCTGAGTCTTGAGGGAATAACGGAGAAAGCTGAGCTCATAGCTGCCCAGCCAACCTCCCAGCTGAAGGTGCTCAGAGCCCTGTGCTGGCTCCCAGGCCTGCACTGCCTCTCTCTGTGCAGGTGGCCAGTGCCCCTCCCTGCTCCGGGAGCATTGCTAGCCTTCTACCCTATCCCTGGATCCACGGGGGCTGGCAGGGGGAGACCCAGTGAGAATGTAGCATTTTGTTCATCCCCAGGGTAGCTGCCCTGGAGTCTGGGCACTCTGCCTCTGGGAGAGAGGAAGAAGAAAGGGGCCCCATTTTTAAAAAAAACTGTACAGAGCCTTTGGCTTTATGTGTTTATGTTCTTCACATGCATATGTGTTTATGTGTGTATATCTTCCCCCCATCAATTGGTACAATTTTTAATAAAATCATTTAAAGCAAATCTGGTCTTTTATTTTTCAAGGTATAAAAATGCAAGAAGATCAGTTAGGAAATTAAAGGCTTCTAGCTTTCTCAGCTGCCAGCCTGAGTGATCCGGAGGCTCTCAGCTTTCGTCATGACTTCCCTTGCCCTCCTGGAGTTGAGAAGAGTGATTCCGACCACACGGTAGGCAGCACAGCAGCGGCCCTATGAGGGGGACAGATGCAGGCTTTGGACCCAGTTCCCTCCTCCTCCAGCTGAATGATCTTGGGCAAGTTATGTCACGTCTCTTGAGCCTCCAGTTCTTCCACGTGTGAAATATAACTGTGCCTGCCTTGCCCGATTAAAGGGAATGTGTCAAAGGGGCCTGCCTGCTGCTGGGAGTTCAGTGATGGAAGGACAGCGGCAGCCCCTCCCGCACACACTCCCTCACCCTTCCGTTCTCTCAGGGTAACCCCTCGGGAGGCAAGCTAGTCGTAGGGGGACTTCCTGGTTTGCATTTCTTTGTGGATTAACAATGTGTCTGATTCAAAGCGGTGATTTAAAAACTCTTGACAGAGTTCTGAAAATCCTTGGGAAAAACTACTCCTGATCCTATCAGCAGTAAGTTGTGAAATGAGGAGCCAACCCGCCCTGCATCTGTTGGGCTCTCCTTGATTCAGGAGGTTGTCAGCTCTCAGATCTAGCCTTGGCCTCCAGTTCCGACCCTCTTAGAGGGCTGGAGCTTGGTGTGACATTGGATCTTTTGTCCAACCTCTCTGTCTTATGGGTGAGTAAACTGAGGCCCAGAAAGGGGATTTAACTTTCTATTTGGATTCTTTAAATAGCTGAGTCAGTCTTGAGGGGGGGCTCACCCCGTCCATCTGTTTCCATTTGGGAATTGCACTGCTCATGCCCAGATCTTCAAGTAAGCCAAGACGTATCTATTTTTAATGCCAAATAACTGCCTCTTCTTCTGTAAAGTATGACACTTCCCACCACTCTGTATTTGGACGGGGAGGTTTATTTTTACTGGAGCGTGGTGTAAGTGGGGCCTGGTGCCATGTCCGGATGTTATTCTACATTTCACTTGCTGGGTTGTAGTTGAGTCCATTAAGCAGTTCCTATGAGGTTCACGGAGGATTAGTAGGTGACTGGTGATAGTGATGCCTTTCACGTCATCGAGGCCTGCCTTGGGTAAGGCTGCACTGGGTTGCCCAGGCTAGAAATCCCAGAGCTCACCTTTGTTCCCCTTGTTCCCTCCTTTCTCTGATCCCTCCAGAGGAAGAACAGACACATTAAAGGCACAGCTGCCCAAGTTTGAACCCAGACTCTGCTGCTCACCAGTTATGTGGCATTGGGAGGCCACATAATCTTTCTGTGCCTCAGTTTCCTCATCTATAAAATGAGATAGTAGTACCTACCCATAGGTTATTGTGAGAATTAAATGTGCAAATATGTGTAAGGTGTTTAGAAGAGTGCTTGGTATATATTAAGTTTTCAATTCCTGTTAGCTATTAATATTAATGATATTATTATTTGTGGGCAGTTAGTCAATAAGCTCTGGCCATTCTTACTTGGAAATGTCTCTTGCAGCCTGTCTTCCTTCTGTCTCTGCTGCACTATCTTAATGTAAGTCCTTTTGCCTGAACAACTGCGGAGCATCTTAACTGTTCTCTCATCAGCCTTGCGCCTTCCACAGCGTGGTGTTCTGTGCTGCCAGGGAAACTTCCTAAATGGCAGACTCCATCCCATCACGCCCACTGGAAAACTTGTCCTGCTGGATCATTCCTTAGCCTGCCTCTCCAGATATCTCCTTTGCATTAGTATTCTGTACTTGTATTCTGCAAAACAAATTACCCCTACATTTAGCAGTTTAAAACCACCACCATGGCGGGGCGCAGTGGCTCACACCTGTAATCCCAGCACTTTGGGAGGCTGAGGCAGGTGGATCACGAGGTCAGGAGTTCAAGATCAGCCTGGCCAACATAGTGAAACCCCATCTCTACTAAAAATACAAAAAATTAGCTGGGCATGGTACCGGGCACCTGTAGTCCAGGCTACTCGGGAGGCTGAGGCAGGAGAATCACTTGAACCCGGGAGGTGGAGGTTGTGGTGAGCTGAGATCACGCCATTGCACTTCAGCCCGGGGAACAGCGTGAGACACCATCTCAAAAAAAACACACAAAAACCAGACAAAAATTTATTATCTCACAGTTTCTGTGGGCCAGGAATTTGGGAGTGGCAGCCCAAGGTGGTTGCGTGATGAGGTGCTGGTATTAAGGTGGAGATTCCTGAAGCACCCATTTAATTTTCATGAAGTCAACTGCAGGAGCTCAGCTGAGAGGTGGGGAGAGCGGGAGGGACGCGTACAGTGATATGCTGATGTGTGGTGATACAGTGCAGCAGCAGGGCACGGTTGCAGGGCCTGGAGGGAGTGTGGTTTAAACGGGAGCACGTGCGGCCGCTCTTCCCTGGCCTTATCTCATATCTCACGGCAGCATCTCACCGCACTGAAGATAAGTTTCTCTGGCCCAGCACAGCCCTAAATGCCACCCATGTTTTCCTCTGCTGCTCAGCTGAGGTAACAGGACTCTCTTCCAGCCTGAAAGCAGAGCTGACTGGCTGGGATGTCCTGTGGAGGGATCATGTCTGCTTGTTGTACTTGGTAGGCATTTTAAAGGATTTTCAAGGGAAATTTTCACTTTATGTGATTTGGCTTTAAAGGAGGTCTTGGAACTAGTCCCTGTGTACCATGAGACTCCTTTAGACCCCTAAACCCAACCACGCTGCCCTTAATGCCCTGCTTCCTAGGAGACGCTCCTGCCTCCTTAACGGGGAAGGCTCAGTGTGGAGTTGGAATCGGAACTGTCCTAAAGGGAGGGTGAAAGTAAGTGATGTTAGTGACGTCCTCTCTGGCCACTGCTTTTGCTACCATTCACATGTCCCCTGGCTCCATGCTCCTCTGCGGGGGGATCTGTCGCCAACATTCGAATGCTCATTTGAGCGCCAACCCTGCTCCTGAGAAGATGAGGCACACTGAATGAGTCACTGGCAGTGACAGCCCCTCGCCAGGAGCAAGGCGCCACCCTAAGCCCAATGCAAAGATTGGAAAGAAAGAAGCTCCATGGTCCCCACCCTCAAAATTATGCCCTACAAGAGATCCAGGTGGTATGGAAAAGTGGATAAGACACCCGGTGGGGATTAAGGAGACTGGGTTTTCTGGCTGACTGTATCGTTAGCTGACTGAATGACTTCGGGCAAGGATGTGACTTCGCCTCACTGGTTCTTGGGGTCCTTATCTGTCCAGTGGGGCAGGACCAGACTGCATCTCTGTGACCTGCTCCAGCATTTTATTCAGCAGGTTTTTTTTTTTTTTTCTGAGATGGAGTCTCGCTCTGTTGCCCAGGCTGGAGTGCAGTGGCACGATCCTGGCTCACTGCAGCCTCCGCCTCCTGGGTTCAAGCAATTCTCCTGCCTCAGCCTCCCGAGTAGCTGGGACTACAGGCGCCTGCCACCACTCCCGGCTAATTTTTTGTATTTTTGGTAGAGGTGGGGTTTTGCCATGTTGGCCAGACTGGTCTCGAACTCCTGGACTCAAATGATCCACCCACCTTGGCCTCCCAAAATGCTGGGATTAGAGGCATGAGTGGTGGGCCCCCGGCCTCAGCAGGTTTTTGGCTTTTTTTTTTATTTTTATTTTCTGTGAGGTCTTGAACTCTTTTGAGATTCTGCTGAATTAAGATAGGAATCCTCTCCCAGGGAAGAGGCATGTGACATGCTCAGACTCAAGAATTTTTGCATAAGATTTCTGGAAAATTATTGAGTCTGAACCTATCACTTGGTCCCCAGGCTTAAGGATTATGGTTTTCTTTGTAAAGTAAAAAGCAAAAGAACAAGTACTGCAAAAACTTAGAGACCAAAGCAAGCTTTTTCTTCATTGTGCTCCTGACTCTCCTCATGCTCCAGGCAGTTACTGCTGTCACCTGTACATTTCACCCTGTGTACACGGTGACGGAGGATGGTGCCATCTCTGCAGGCATGTGTGTTTATTGTACTGCATTCTTGAGTTTGGAGATGTACACTTCCTGTCAGCACATTCAGAGACTGAGGCTTTTGGAGGTCACAACTTCAGCCCAGAGAGAGTATTTGTAGCCTTCGATCTTACCCAGCTGGAAGATGGGCAATGAACCTGGGGTGCTTTTCCATGAGCTCAGGAAGGGGCTTCAGAGATTGCGAAATGAGCTGGTGGGGAGTGGTCAGCCGTTGGAGGGGTAGGAAAGCATGGCTGGGGGCTGTGGAAGACCCAGTAGCGGACAAAGGCCTGGGAGTTCTGGGCAACCCTGATAAAAGCTGCTTGTTTTGCACCTGAGTGAGCCCAGGGTTTTGCCCCGTGATTCTGTCTGTGAAGTGGAGAGGGTTTGGTGCCTGGTGGCAACCTCATTTCTAACACACCATTACTTTTGCCCAGTGCCCTTGAGCCCAATTTCATAGGTACTGAGCCCTTGAGTGCCAATTTCATAGGTGCGAACACACACACACACTTGAGAGGGCTGGCTACTATTCTAAAAAGCAACCACGGAATAAATTCATCAGCCCCCGAGTCTGGTAGATCAAAGGCTGGAGTCATGAGCCTCTTGCCCGAGCACCAGGGCTTGGTACCGCCTCAATATTCTGCAGTTTACGGCCATTCTAGACCCATCATTTCCATGACTCCTCTGTGACATGTAGAGAAGAACTGGTGACATTTCACAGACCGGGGAAACCGAAATACACCTGTAAGACTGGATTCCATACCGTTAAGGACCAGCAAATTTCCCTTTTACCTCTTACCACAGACAGTCACCACTGACTCAGTACAACTGTCACCATTTTCTTGACCACCAATGGACATTATTGTGGGAGTGGCTTTTCTACATGTCTGGATGGACCAAAGGCCCCTGGTGGGCAGGCACTCATCTGTCTCATTTACCACCGTCGCCCCACTATCCAGCAAAGAACCTGACGCTTGCAAGGAGCTCAGCAATCTTCATGTAAGCAAAGAGTGAAGAATACTAGTTGGAGGAAGGGTGAGTGCTCGTGGTGTGATGTTCAGCAAGGCGTGCCACTCACTGCCTCCCTCGCTTCTGAACTCCTGAGCAGTCCCACGGGGCGAGGGCAAAATGAACCTTGTTTCCTTTCCTCCTCCTGCCAAAGTCTGAAAGTCACATTCTACAGACTTTCAGGAAATTTGACTTGCTCACTTCAGTAGAGTTCAATGCAGCAATTTCTGGGTGGAAGTGGAGTTGGGGGAAGGGCACACTGGCACTGGGGCAGGTGGGCTCTGAGCAGTGTAGGCTGGTGAGCCAGGTTGAGAGCCACCTCCTTGCTCAGTGCCAGCAGAGCCCACGCTCACCAAATGTCCATGGGTAAAGGATGACACCAGTGGGCTCTGGTGCCTGAGGGTGCAGCCAGGGTGGGCTGAATCAGCAGCCTGGCAGCTTCCCTGTGGCAGGGTCCTGCCAACCACCAGCCTCCCCGCTCCTGAGGAAGGAACCAGGGGAGGTGTGGTCCAGGCTGCCCTGCTGCCTCCTGCGGTTCGTCGCAGCCATCCAGGAAGAGAAGGGGTGTCTGTGAGGGGAGCACCATCACGGGAATAGCCTGCAGTGTTTAGATGGGAGGACCTCAAGGAAGTACCCAGGCTAATTGACCAAAAACTCCCGCTGGGACATTGCTGTTGCTTCCAGTTGCTTCGGTCTGCCTCTCGTCTCAACTCTGGCTACAGAAATATGTGCGTCCCTTCGCAAGCTCGCTGTTTTATTTTTAAAGTATTCTGCTCTACTGTGAGCCATGAACAGAAGCTCCGCTTGTGGAACAAAGAGTTAATCTCCCTGCAGTGGCATCCTTTCGGCCCCTTGGAACCTGTGTCAGCGTTCTCCTCCCCGCTCCCCCTGTGTTTAGCCTCGGGACTGCCTCTGGCTCACTCACTGCACACAAAGGCTCCTCTGTTTCTGGCCGGGCTGGAGTCACATGCTTTCACTCTTAACCCCGGAGCTTTAAAACTAAACACCCACCCTCTTTGGCCCCAGATGACCCTGTTTACGTCTGCTGAGCCAATTCCAAACAGCAACCGTAGTGAAAACTTGTGTCGGGAGAGACTTCTCAACTACTGGTGTAGAGAGAACAAATCTTCACTTTGTATAACGCGAGGACTTTAAGAAGTTTTGGGAAATGGCTGAGAGGAAAAAAACACAAGGAAACCAGCAGCCTGCCCCAACTTCTCTATTTTCTAAAGTATCTCTTACCAGAGACCCCCGGGGCTCGGGATAAAGCTTGCAAGAAACAGAAAATGGTGAGCAGTTTTCATGGCTGAGGGGAAGAACATTCTAGATTTTCCTGAGAGCCTGCTTTGTTTAACCCTTAAGGAAAGTGACATTTTCTTTTTTAAGTTTTTTTTTTTTTTTAATTTTATTTTCACAAGGGCTATTCTCTTTGTTCCATGTCACTGAGGATAGGAAAGAAATATTCCCTTTCCTGGGTTTGGGAATGACCTGTGAGACTGCGGAGGCTTCTGGAGAGGAGGGCTGGGCCAATCCGTTTCAAAGTTCTGGTTGGGGAAGACTTGTGTTTTTGTTTCTACCTAAAGTTTCCTTTTTTTTTTCTCTCCCAGTTTATGGGTAGTAGCCCATGTTAGCTGTAAAGGAAGTCAAGTTTCCTTTGATTGTTCTTACCCTGATCAAAGTGGTAGAGAGTGGAAGGGAAAATACCAGAGCCCCAAAATGATGGTAACTCTGGAGTCTCGAGATTAGGTATTTGTGAACGGTACAGATAACAGAATTGGTCAGGTGCCTGCTAGTTTCATGTCCATCCCTGAAGAAAGTAATGGAGTAGTGTAGATTAGAACCAAGCAAGTCAGTTCCATGTCCTCAGGGCTAGTGGAATTCCTTAGGCAGGGGATGACAAATAAGTTTCATCTCTAGCGATAATGAGAAACTAGCAGCTGGCTGTATTGGGAAGGTTTCTGATGCTACATCCAGGCTTAGCCCAAAAGAGTACCATGATCAAAGAGCAATGTCTACTGGGCATGGGAGGAGGAAACAACCACACATATTTGATGTCCTGTATCTAGCACAATTTCAGAAAGTTAGATTGTCATATATATGCAAAGATAAGTAGAAAACAGTCAGCCCCAGAAAAGAAATGGTAAACAGAATGAGAAAAGTAACTAGAGACAGTGGTGCTTGCTAAACATTGTATTTAGTCCTGTATATTAGGTGAGTCATTTGACAAGTTCTGGGCAATGAAATATAAGCAGAAATGATGCAAATCACCTCTGGGCTAAGACAGAAAATGTCCACATGCCCTTCTTTACTTCCGTCTTTCCTTGTTCCAGTGATTGAAGAGGCCGCTTGTTCCAATAGCACAACTACAAAATGAAATAGCCTTTTTCACCCTGTGTCCCTAAGTGACTATGTGGAGCCATGTCCCTGGCCAACCTGGAATGAACATGCACCCTAGAGAGAAATCAACCTTTTTTTGTGTCCACTGAAATATGGGGGTTGCTTTATTACTGCAGCATACCCTAGCCTATCCTGACTGATACAGTAGTCAAAGAGGAACAATTTTTTTTCCCTTTACATTTTGTGTCCATATTAACTATTTCAAAAACTGAAAGATAAAACCTTGAAAATCATCTCTGGTATATACTATGACTCATCAGTCTGAAAGACGCTATTTGACATAGAGATTATAATTGTCCAAAATAGTGGCAATATATGTGAAAGTAATTTGAAAGTATAAACATATTCAATTACACACACACACACACACACACACACACACACGTATATTTTTTTGAGATGGGATCTTGCTCTGTCACCCAGGCTAGAATGCAGTGGCGTATTCTTGGCTCACCGCAACTTCCGCCTCCTGGGTTCAATTGATTCTCCTGCCTCAGCCTCCCAAGTAGCTGGGATTACAGGTGCTTGCTAACATGGCCAGCTAATTTCTGTATTTTTAGAAGATATGGGGTTTCACCATGTTGGCCATGCTGGTCTCAAACTCCTAACCTCAAGTGATCTGCCCGCCTCGGCCTCCCAAAGTGCTGGGATTACAGGTGTGAGTCACCATGCCCAGCCCATAATACATTTTTAACATAATTTCAGGTAGTAGCGCTTACCTTACCCATATTACCATCACTGCCTGAGGCCAGAAAGAATGGTGAGAAGGATCAGCTATGAAGGGGAGAAGAAAAGCCTTCAAAGTTATGAAAACAATAATGTTAGGGGACTTGGACTGGAGAAATCTACATATAAAAGGTAGAAGAGCCAGGCGCGGTGGCTCAAGCCTGTAATCCCAGCACTTTGGGAGGCTGAGACGGGCGGATCATGAGGTCAGGAGATCGAGACCATCCTGGCTAACCCGGTGAAACCCCGTCTCTACTAAAAATACAAAAAACTAGCCGGGCGAGGTGGCGGGCGCCTGTAGTCCCAGCTACTCGGGAGGCTGAGGCAGGAGAATGGCGTAAACCCAGGAGGCGGAGCTTGCAGTGAGCTGAGATCCAGCCACTGCACTCCAGCCCTGGCGACAGAGCAAGACTCCGTCTCAAAAATAAGAAGAAAAGAAAAAAAGGGGGTAAAAGAGACCTGGGCAACCAGCCGGGCGGGGTGACTCACCCCTGTAATCCCAGCACTTTGGGAGGCCGAGGCGGGCAGATCATGAGGTCAGGAGATCGAGACCATCCTGGCTAACACGGTGAAACCCCGTCTCTATTAAACATACAAAAAAATTAGCCGGGCGTGGTGGCGGGCGCCTATAGTCCCAGCTACTTGGGAGGCTGAGGCAGGAGAATGGCATGAACCTGGGAGATGGAGCTTGTTGTGAGCCAAGATCGCACCACTGCACTCCAGCCTGGGTGACAGAGTAAGACTCCGTCTCAAAAAAAAAAAAAAAAGAAGAGACCTTGACAATTTAATCATATGTCAAAGAATTTCTTAGAGAAAAGGAGCTGATAACCCTCTGATCACAATTAACAAAGTATTTCCATGCCAGGATTCATTCACCAATCTATTCCAAAATGTTTGTGCAAATGGGTCAGTGTATACACTTATTAAACACCAGGCTTGCTGATCAGTTTTTCATTTTCTTCTCAACCGTTGTTCTTCTTAATTCCCATCACAAATACTGTATTTGTACTACTGAGCAACTGTGTGATTTATTTTCTGTACTCTGCTCTTCACTTTCCATTCCCATGTTTCAGAGCCCTTTGCAGCATTCATTGTCATTATAGCTGTTTCGGGTTTTGTCCATTGTTCTTAGATTCTATCAGTCTTTGCCTCTCTGATTATTTCTTTAGGAAACATTCCTAGAAGTGTAATTTCTGGGTCATAGTAAGCAACACGAATTGCTTATAATAGATAAGGCCCCAAATCTCAAAGACTTCACACAATAAAAGTTTATTTCTCACTCACAGAGCTGTTCAATGTTGAGTATTTGGTGGGTGGCCTTCAATGTGGTGATTTAGGATCCAGGTTCCATCTAGCTTGTCACTCTGCTGTCTTCAGCATGTACCTTCAAAAGCCACTATACACAGAGAAAGAAAGGGTGGAGGAGGCACATCTTTACCATGTCAGCTTGGAAGCGACACACACCACCTCCATTCATTTTTCATTAGCAAGGGCTGATTGCATGGTGCCACACCTCCCGCAGGGAGAACTGGGGAATGTAGTCCCTGTCTGGTCAGCCACTTCCCTGCATCACCCGTACACTATGGAAGGAAGCATGATCAGTAGACTGCTAACCATCTCTGGATACAAAGGGTATGAATTTCTCAAAAGCTTTTGATACCTGTCCCTAAATTGTCTTCCAGAAAGTTTGTATCATTTTATACTTTTGTTTACCGTATATGAGAGTCCTACCTAACACAAGGTGACCAAAACTGAATACAGCACAGTCGACCCTTGAACAATGTTGGGGTTAGGGGCACTGACCACCCCCACCCCCAGTAGTTGAAAATTCACATATATAACTTTTGACTTCTCCAAAACTTAACTACTAATAGCTTACTGTTGACAAAAGCCTTACTGATAACATAGTCGATTAACACATATTCTGTGTGTTATATGTATTATATTCTGTGTTCTTACAATACACTAGAGAAAAGAAGATGTTACGAAGAAAATCATAAGGAAGAAAACATATATTTACTATTCATTATGTGGAAGTGGATCGTCATCAAATCTTCATTCTCACCATCTTGACATTGAATAGGCTGAGGAGGAGGAGGAAGAGGAGGGGTAGGTCTTGCTGTCTTAGGAATGGCAGAGGTAGAAGAGATGAAGGAGGTAGAAGGGGAGGCAGGAGAGGCAGGCATACCTGGTGTAACTTTTATTGAAAAAAATCTGGGCTGAGCACCATGACTGATTAATCCCAGCACTTTGGGAGGCCAAGACAGGAGGATTGCTTGAGCCCAGGAGTTTGAGACTAGCCTGGGCAACATGGTGAAACCTTGTGTCTACAAAAACTATATACAAATTAGCTGGGCATGGTGGCACGTACCTGTAGTCCCATCTACTCAGGAGGTTGAGGTGGGAAAATCACCTGAGCCCAGGCAGGTTGAGGCTGCAGTGAGCCATGATCATGCCACTGAACTCTAGCCTGGGTGACAGAGTGAGACCCTGTCTCAAAAAACAAACAAACAAAACAAAAAACATGCACATAAGTGGACTCACGCAGTTCAAACCCTTGTCCAAGGGTCAACTGTATTATCATTTGAAACTTTTTTTGTTTTGTTTTGTTTTGTTTTTGAGACAGGTCTCACTCTGTTGCCCAGGCTGCAATGGCACAATCATAGCTCACTGCAGCCTCGATGTCTTGGGTTCAAGCTGTCTTCCCTCCTCAGGGGACAAGGTCTAGCTTGCTCAGCTAAACAGAACCTGGATACTAAATCACCACGTTTCCATCTAGTGCTGGGAATATAGCCGTGAACCACCATGGCCAGCCTGAAACATTTTTATTTTGCTAATTTTATGAGTGAAAAGGGACTTTCGTTTTCCTTCTTTCCCCTCCCTCCCTACCTTTTTTCCTTCCTTCCTTCCTTCCTTCCTTCCTCCCTCCCTCCCTCCCTCCCTCCTTTCTCTTTTTTTTTTTTCTGAGACGGAGTCTTGCTCTGTCGCCCAGGCTAGAGTGTAGGGTTTACGCCATTCTCCTGCCTCAGCCTCCCGAGTAGCTGGGACTACAGGCGCCCGCCACCTCACCCGGCTAGTTTTTTGTATTTTTTAGTAGAGACGGGGTTTCACCGTGTTAGCCAGGATGGTCTCGATCTCCTGACCTTGTGATCTGCCCGTCTCGGCCTCCCGAAGTGCTGGGATTACAAGCTTGAGCCACCACGCCCGGCCTTTTTTTTTTTTTTTGAGACAAGATTGCACTCTGTCGCCCAGGCTGGAGCATAGTGGCACGATCATGGCTCACTGCAGCCTTGACCTCCTGAGCACCTGGGCTCAAAAGCCCCTTCTTCCCCCCACCCACCGCCAAGTATCTGGGACTATAGGCATGTACCAACACGCTCGTTAATTTTTTTTTTTTCTTTTTTTTGAGATGGAGTCTTGCTCTGTCGCCCAGGCTGGAGGGCAGTGGCGCGATCTCGGCTCACTGCAAGCTCCACCTCCCGGGTTCACGCCATTCTCCTGCCTCAGCCTCCCGAGAACAGTTGCTGGGACTACAGGTGCCTGCCACTATGTCTGGCTAATTTTTTTTTTTTTTTTTGTATTTTTAGTAGAGATGGGCTTTCACCGTGTGTTGGCCAGGATGGTCTCGATCTCCTGACCTTGTGATCCGCCCACCTCGGCCTCCCAAAGTGCTGGGATTACAGGCATGAGCCACTGCGCCCGGCGCTAATATTTTATTTTTTGTTTTGTAGAGATGGGGTCTCCCTATGTTGCCCAAGCTGGTCTAGAACTCCTGGGCTCAAGCGGTCCTCCCATCTCTTCCTCCCCAGTCACTGGGATTACAGCCATGAGCTACACTATCCACCCAAAATGAGACATTTCATTGTTTAACTTTCACTTTCTTATTTTCTGAATTAGTAAGAAATATTTAAATACTTAATTGCCATTGTTTCTTCTGTGAGTTGTCCCTTCCTTAGTATTTGGCTGTTTTTAACTTTTGGAGTTAGTATTTTGTTGTCTATGAGAATTCTTTATAAACTGCTATTTGTCTTACAATTTCACTTATTGGAGTCACAAATTCTTTTCAGTGCAGCCAAATCAATCAAGCCTTTCCTTCGTGACTTCTGTTGCTTTTATGCTTGTATAACTTTTCATATAAAAATGTTCAAGAAGGCTGGGTGCAGTGGAATACACTTGTGGTCCCAGCTACTTGAGAGGCATAGTCAGGAGGATCACCTGAGCCCAGGAGTTCAAGGCTATAGTGCACCATGATCGTGCCTATGAATAGCCACTGCACTCTGGCCTGGGCAGCATAGCAAGACCCTGTCTCGACTATATATATATTCAAGTCTTTACCTATACATTTTTCTTGTTGTTTTTTTTTTTTTTCTTTTTAAATTGCTTCCTTTCAAAAATAGTAATTATTTAGCCTAACTGGCACGTGTGAGGTAAGGAGCTACCTTAAGTTTTTCTTTCCCAACAGGTAGCTGGCTCCACGCACTGACCACAGCTCTGAGGCTGACACTTCCCTGAAGACCCAGAGTGTGGATCGTCAGTCAGGACTTCCATCTTGCTCCCGCAGCCCATCTGCATGAGTGAAGTCAAGTGAGCGTGAGGCCGTTCGCCACTCTCCTGGTCTTTTCCATTTCTCACTTGGCACTCCCCTCAGTCGCAGCATGTCTCTAAGCCCCTGTGTATTCATTCTGCCAAGAAAGTCCCAGTGCTGCTGTGCCACGCGATTGGCAGAGATGACTAAGATCCCCCAACTCACTCAGTCCCTCCTTCTCTTATCACTAGACTCCAGGGGAACCATTTTCATTCCAATGGTGTTATTTTCCTGCCCCCTGTACCTCTTTCCCCTTCAGCTTTTACCCAACATCTTGCCAGTCTTTCTTACTGGAAGTTCCCGTCCTCAACCCCCTCCCCTTTGGGAGGTAGGAAGTCATTTTTGCTGACTCATTGTCCTCTGCCCTTCTGCTGCCCCACGTTGCTTCCCCCTTTCTCCAGAGCCGCTGGAGTCTTCTCCACAAGGTTTACTTTGTTGCCTTTCTGGAAACCAGCCCCTCTACTCTTTTGGGATTTGGAGTTTGAGAGTGAGTTCCTGTTGGCTCTGGGCCCACTGTTCACCTGGGCTTCTGGCTTGCTTACGGTGCTACCTATTTAGACTTGTTTCTCAGGTCTGGGGTGGTGCATGGTTGGTTTCTGGCTGCCTTCAGTGCTGACCTCGAAAGGGAAGGCCCGGGACCAGGCGTGGTGGCTCACACCTCTAATCCCAAAACACTGAGAGGCCAAGGTGGGAGGATGGCTTGAATCTAGGAACTTGAGACCAGCCTAGGCAACATAATGAGACCCCGATGCTGCAAAGAAAATGGGAAGGCGTGGAGCCTTGGGCTTGTCCCTGGGCCTGGCAGGCTCTCCTCCAGTGGGTGGAGGCAGCAGGCAAGCCTCCTCTACTCTCAAATCCTGTGGATCCCTTGTAATAGAGGAGGAAAGAGGGATGGAGGAGCGGACGGAGAAGTGATGATAATGGGGCATGGGCACTCCCCGAGCCCTTCACTAGGGTTTCAGGGTACAGTTGATGCCTTGGGAGAACTGGAAACTCCTGATTTGGGAGAGTGATGGTATTGGCTGGGAGTGACTGTCATACATTCTGCGCTCTGATGCCCCTTCCGAGACCCCTGGGATGCCAGGCTCTTCCCAGGAATAGCACTGTCAGCTACGCTTCTTCAACAGAAAGGCCACAGAGGGGACACATTCCCGTGCGTCCCTGGCCACTAGGAAGTGTTTCCAGGAGAAACAGGTTATGAACAATCCATCACCTTCTTTCAGATGGGGTACTATGGGAGCCCTGATGAGACGTGCTAATGCTCTTCCAACCCCGGGAGCTCTCTTTTCCCCTGTCTCCCTCCCGATCCTCCGAACAGTCGGCCTCCACAGGTGGCACTGGCAGGGAGGCCCCAGGCTAGGTGGTTGGCCGACTTCTGACCTACCTTGTGCCTCAGATACCCCACCGCCCCGCCACGGCTTGATTTCAGAATAACGCCCAGGAATGGACCTTTTGGGTGAGGGGGAGAGGAAAGAGACGGATTTCCTCGAGAGAGGTGGGGCAGGGGAGCAGCTGAGAGAAAGCTGTGCCGTCTGGAAAGGAAGCCAGAAAGGAAGACAGAGTCTCTTTGAACTTTTCCCACCAAGCTGACAGGAAAATTGCAAAAACATCATTGGCCTGAATCAGGATGCGAAGGGAGCAGCCAGGAAGGCGCGGCCTCTTTGAAGGCTTCCCGCTCTGCGCCAGGCATGGGTCCTGGAGGGGTACACCAGCTGGAGTGAGGAGCAGGCCTCGACGCCCGACCGACCAACAGCCACACGGGAACAGGCTGTGTTTTGTTGTGTTCCCAGTGGTCCCCAGAGCCGGATGGGATCATAAGGAGATGCTGTTGAGCTGGCCAGGGACAAGAGAGGCTCGAAGCGAGGCACGCAGGCAGGCACTCCTGACAAGAAAAAGCAGGAGTTACACAAGGGCAAAGGCCTCCTCCTATTGGAGAGATGGCACTGGTGAGGCCTGGGGACAGCTCCGAGGGCTGGGGAAGGTCAGCATTGGCTTCAGACAGGGGTATGACCAGACCTAGCTACTTATCCTGTGGGGCTCAGTGCAAAGTGAAAATACGGGCCCCTTGTTAAAAACTTATGAAGCATTTGCTGGGTGTGATGGCACGTGCCTGTAATCCCAGCTTCTTGGGAGGCCGAGGTAGGAGAAGCACTTGAGCCCAGGAGTTCAAGACCAGCCTGGGCAACATAGTGAGAGCCTGTCTTTACAAAAAATAAAAAATTAGGTCAGGCACAGTAGCACGTGCCTGTAGTCCCAGCTACTCAGGAGGCCGAGGTGGGAGGATCGCTTGATCCCAGGAAGCAGAGGTTGCAGTGAGCCAAGATTGCACCACTGCACTCCAGCCTGGGTGAGAGAGCAAGACCCTGTCTCAAAAAAATTAATAAAATAAATAAAAAATTAGCGGGCGTGGTGGTGCATGCCTGTGAGTTCCAGCTACTAGGGAGGCTGAGGTGGGAGGATAGCCTGAACCCAGAAAGTGGAGGCTGCAGTGAGCCAAGAACATGCCACAGCACTCCAGCCTGGGTGATAGAGCAAGACCCTGTCTCAAAAAAGACATCTATATATTTATGGTTGCAACAGAGTTTTAAACCAAATGCAAGGCCCTTCTAAGCACCGGGCCCTGTGCTGCTGACTACCCAGGTCAAGGCGTGAGGTTATCCAGTAGGAAGGGTCTCCAGCCTACTTCATAAAAGGCCACCAGAAGGATGAGTCCAGATGAAGGCCAGGGGAAACAAAACAAACAGACAAACATCAGACTCCTTGAGGAGTCTTTGGATTTTAAAAAATATTGGGGAAGAATAAAGAGTCTCCATTAACAGCATGTTTCTAACTTTTAAACAGACCCTCACATCTCTGGAACCACATAACAAAGGTGACAATTTTATGAGCCAAGTTATGCATAGCACATTTTACGTGCCTCAACGACCTAAGTGATTTTTGTAGGTCCTTCAAGGACAATAAAAAAGTAAGTATTGTAGAAGAAAAGATTTGTATGTATTTATATTTCGCCACCAAATGTCAATATTTCTTTTTTAAAAATTCATCCCTCCTACCATCCCTCTTATCTGTTCAAAATGTCTGGACATTTCACATCCCTAGTCTAGGCCAGTTTTTAATTTTAATTGTTTTAATTTTTGAGACAGGGTCTTGCTGTGTTGCCCAGGCTGAAGTGTAGCAGCTCAATCTCGGCTCATTGCAACCTCTACCTCCCAGACTCAAGCGACCATCCCACCTCAGCCTCTCGAGTAGCTTGGGGGGGGTACAGGCGTGCACTGCCATTAGCCCAGCTAATTTTTGAAATTCTTGTAAATACGGGGTCTCCTTATGTTGTCCAGGCTGGTCTTGAACTCTGGGGCTCGAGTGATCCTCCAGCCTCAGCCTCCCAAGATGTTGGGATTACGGGAGTGAGCCACCATGCCTGGCTCCAGGCCAGTTGTGTTTGTCACCTGACACTGTGTCCTCTTTCAGTTTGGAGACCGCAACTCCGCAGGGTTGTTGGGTTGGTGTCCTTTGGTGGACCACACATTTACCCGGTCCCCCAAGCCCCACCCCACCCCACTAGTCAGTCAGTTGGTATTATACACTTATTAGAACTTTCTCTGAGAACAGAGCTCACAGAAAAGTAAAGGTCCGAGAGTTTCCGGAGGGGGACAAGGGAAACTGAGGGCAGGCACAGAAGCTAGTGCCAAGGTGAGAGCCCCAGCTGCCGCTCCTCTGCTCTCCCGCGTTTCCAGTGCCTCCTCACCCTTGTGGCAGCTTCCTGCCCGGGGAAGCGGGGTTGGGTGGGGATTACCACTGCCTACTGGGATGGGCGCCGGCTTCATCTGCAGGGATTATCAGGCCTGTGGAGCTGGCTCCGGCAGCCACAGCCCTCAGGGCCTGACCTCCCCTGCTCTCCACCTGTGACCTCAGAGAGCAGGGGCTGTCACTTTGGGTATGTGGCCTGGTGTTTTCTCTCCTCTGTGGTGTTTTCTGGACCTCTCAGGGCAGAGAGATACTGACCATCCCCTAACATTTGGAGACTCTGCCCAGTGGAATGATCTGTCTCCCAGCAGTCAAGCCAAACAAACCTTTGCTCAGCAAGACTGCGGGTCCGCGGAGCTCCTCAGCTCCAGATGGAGCCGTTGCCTGCCCTGAGGACGTTATGCCAGAGCCCATCGCCCAGGGGACAGGGACCAGAGAGCCTGGGAGGAGCAGTGAACCCACAAAGCAAGAAATGGCCTTTCCCCCAGGCAAGCCCCACTTGCAAAACCTGACTGGAACAGCTTCTCAGCAGGGATGCAGCCAGCCCTCAGGTGGTCCCTGCCACCCTGCCAACCCCCCTGCAGGGTGGAGCTGCTGAGCCGGAGCAGAGCCCAGGCCCACGAGGGTTTCTGAGGAACAGGGAAAGAAAGGCCCTGTCCTCCATCTGGACACCAGAAATGAGGCTTGCTTCACCTGTTCTTCCTGCTGACCAGCACCAGCCGACCCAGTAGCCTCCCTCTGTCCTGGCGGGGCCAGCCTCAGCCTCCCCACTACCCCACCCCTGCTCCGCACTCAGTCTGTGGGGCCACAGAGCAGCCTCAGAGGCAGCCTGGGACAGGAAGAGGCCTGACCAGGGACAGTCCCCTGGGGAGGACCAAAAGTCAGGGCCCGGGGGCTGTGTGCCTGACAAGCGGCCCCGCCACACTGGCAGCAAAGGCGGTGGCAGGGAGCGCAGCCGCGGTGGCAGCCGGCGCCCAGGGCAGGCCTCGTGCCCTTGTGGCCAGGGTGACTGAATCTGCCAGCTGTGGGGCCCGTTCGTGCCAAGACTGCCCTGGCTCCGTCTGGTCGTAATCGCTGCTGGCGCCAGGCCAGGCCCCCTGCCAGCTCCGGTCACACTCGGCTAACGCAAGAGGCCCAGCCCATTAACTCCTTGCCAAGGCCCATTGTCTGGGTCTCTGCCCAGTGGTTTATTTACTCCAGGGCTGGCCGGGCCAGGGCTGGGAGGTGACAGCGGGGTGGACTGCTGGGGCAGTGGATGGGGGGTGGGGAGGGCTGGGGAGGCTTCGGCCTGAGGAGGGGGCTGAGAGCAGGAGTGGGGCAGGCAGGATGGTGGTTTCCAGAGCCCAAGGGCAGGGCACGCTGTGAGGGTTTTTTGTGTTTTGTGTGTGTGTGTGTGTGTTTTGCTACATCAAAGATTCCCTGTAGGCAGATGCACCTCCAGAGGCCCACCCGGTACCTTAGGGGTGAGAGAGGACACAGGAGAAACAAGACCTTAACTCCCCAGACAGCTGCCTTCAAAGCCCCTTAAATAATTTTTACATGACCTACCCTCTTGTATTTAAGTTGGCATTTGAAATTTTCCATCACAAATTTATATAGTTCCAAAGGATATCCTTTTAAGCACTTTATGAATATTTTTTCACTTTCTATATGCCTTTATTATATTTTATAGTCAAGAAAATTCAAAGAAAAATGAATATTGACATTTTCAAACAAAAATTGTATCTTTCTTTTAAATGTCCAGTGGAATCTGAATGCCAGAGCAATTCTGTGTCCAACATTATCCATTTAAAAAAATAGGAGAACAAACTCTAATTATACAGCTTAGAAGTTTACATTATTCTGTTCTCTCCAAGAACTTGTATTTCCATTCTACTCCTGTTACAGATTTTATGCTAATGTAAGTTTTTTTTTTTTTTTTTTTTTTTTTGACAGGGTTTTGCTGTGTCGCTCATGCTGGAGTGCAGTGGTGTCACCCTGATTCACTACAGCCTCGACCTCCTGGGCTCAGGTGATTCCCCCACCTCGGCCTTTTGAGTCGCTGGAACTACAGGCCTGTACCACTATGCTCTGCTAAGTTTTGTATTTTTTGTAGAGACACAGTTTCACCATATTGCCTAGGCTGGTCTGGTCTCCAATTCCTAGGCTCAAATGATCTACCCACCTCGGCCTCCTGAAGTGTTGAGATTACAGGTGTGAGCCACAGCACCCAGCCTGTATTTATTTTTTATGCTTGAAAATCTTTTATTGGCTAGGCATGGTGGCTCACGCCTGTAATCCCAGCACTTTGGGAGGCCGAGGTGGGCAGATCACAGGGTCAAGAGATCAAGACCATCCTGGCCAACATGGTGAAACCTGGTCTCCACTAAAAATTCAAAAATTAGCTAGGCGTAGTGGCACATGCCTGTAGTCCCAGCTACTCAGGAAGCTGAGGCAGGAGAAACGCTTGAACCCAGGAGGCGGAGATTGCAGTGAGCTGAAATTGCGCCACTGCACTCCAGCCTGGGTGACAGAGCGAGACGCCTTCTCAAAAAAAAAAAAAAAATTCCTCTGTTCCTAAAGCTGAGCATTAATTTTTTTGTTATGATTTTAGTATTAGAATAGTTTATACCCAATTGATCAGAGCAATGTAAATAATTATGAAATTTGATAAACAGCTATTAAACATAAAAGGTAAATTTTTACTGGAAATGCATCTCTTTTTTTTTTTGAGATGGAGTTGTTGCCCAGGCTGGAGTGCAATACACCATCTCAGCTCTCCGCAACCTCCGCCTCCCAGGTTCAAGTGATTCTCCTGCCTCAGCCTCCCTAGTAGCTGGGATTATAGGCGTGTGCCACCACGCCCGGCTAATTTTGTATTTTTAGTAGAGACAGGGTTTCTCCATGTTGGTCAGGCTGGTCTCGAACTCCTGACCTTAGGTGATCTGCTTGCCTTGGCCTCCCAAAGTGCTGGGATTATAGGCATGAGCCATCGCGCCCAGCTCGAAATGCATCTCTTAATAAAATGGGTGGGGGCTGGGACAGGTTTCCTTCCCAATTAGTGTATGTATATGTGGATGACTTATTGCTAGACTCACACGAGGCTCAACATGAATTTTATTCCCATGTTTAGTTTTTTGTAGGTTTAAACATTGAGAAACACCATCCACGTAAAGAAATAAATGGAAGCCAATGAGTTTGTTATGAGAATGTTATTCAATTCTTTGAACTTCTTCCAAGTTATATGCCTTATAACATTATTATCAAAATGTTTTTTATGATCCGCTGACAATTTGATTAGTGCCTCTTTCAATTTTGCTGAGAGCAGAGCTGGAAACCACTTGACTTGCAGAAAGACTTTGCTCCTCTGTCACTTGACCCCCAGGAGTCACTTTGTTTGATGACTTGGAGATTTCTACCCCTAGGGCAGTGCCCCAGAGTGGGGGGTCACACGGGTAAGAGGGGCAGCTTTCTCTTGTAAGTCTGTCTTCCCCAGCAAATGGGAAAGGGGATGCCTTGTCTTAGATGCCTTTTTAGGAAGATTGCTTTTAGGAAAAAGAGCATAGAAAAGCTGAGGATCAGAAAATGGATTCTCCTCAAACTACCTTGATTCACAAACCCCTTTGGGCACCCCTGGTGGTATGTCACAATTTTATGAGTAAGAGACTGGAAGTGTACCTGGGGCCAGAATGTAAATTTTGACTCCTGTGCTAGGAGTGAGCTAAAAAATGGATATGAGTCAAATACGTAGATGCCTGTGGCCAATATTCCAGTTCTTCACAGTCCTCAGAATGCCCTGGCAGTGCTAACCTCCCTTTAGTCCAGGCCTCCTCAAGCTCAGACCTGCAACTTCTTCATGCTTATTTGGTATTGAGGGTTCCCTGAACTGAAGGAAGAAAGTGACTGGAGGCTGGGAGAGACCCTGTTCGGCAGAGTTAGAAACATCAGTCTATCTCAGGGTTCTAGACAAGTGACGTCCACATAATCAGCAACAGATGGACAGGCAGTACCTCCAAATATTTGTGTCCTTATCAATCATATTTATGTGTGACTGTCAATCCATATGTCATGTGTATTGAGATTTACTTTAGATTTTTTTTTCTTTTTTCTTTTTTTGAGACGGAGTCTTGCTCTGTCGCCCAGGCTGGGTGCCGTGGCACCATCTCGGCTCACGGCAACTTCTGCCTCCCGGGTTCAAGCGATGCTCATGCCTCAGCCTCCCAAGTAGCTGGGATTACAGGCATGCACCACCATGCCTGAATAATTTTTGGTAGAGACAGGTTTCACCACATTGGCCGGTCTGGTCTCGAATTCCTGACCTCAAGTGATCCACGCACCTCAGCCTCCCAAAGTGCTGGGATTACAGGTGTGAGCCACCATGCCCAGCCAGTATTCCCTACTCTTAATAGATTATCTTGTAAACCTTCTTTGTAGCCCATTTCTGTAGACTCAAGAGCTTTCATTCAAGGTCGTTTTTAAAGCCCCAGTGGATGTGTGAAAGGGTGGTAATGGATGTCACTGACCTCTGTCCTGGCCTTGGCAAAAGCATTTACTTGCCAGTGTTTACTAAGATTATGTGCCAGACACTGTGCTGGGCCCTAAGAATGTACAAAGACACAATCTTTTGTTGTATCACAATGTGAGTGTAGTTAATACTACTGACCTGGACTCTTAACAGTGGTGAAGGTGGTAGATCTTATGTGTTTTTGTCCAGAATGTTTTTTTTTTTTTTTTGAAGACACCATCTCTGCCCTTAAGGAGGTTGTGGCATAGTGGAGGAAACAGAGAATCCACTCATTCATTTACCTGGGAACTTTTAATTAATAGAGTGCCAATCATATTCTAGACTGGTGCAGGTGCTGAGGATAAGCCTATAAGCAAACCAGGCACAATCAGCCTCTTATGGAGCTTACTGTCCGTGGCCAGGTAGGAAATGTGCACCTGCCCTGCCTAGTACAGAAACCACTAGCCCCATGTGGTTGTTTAAAATTAAATTAATTATGATTAAATACAATTTAACATAATCTCTGCAGCCACAGTTGAAGTGCTCAGAAGCCACAGGCAGCTAGTGCCACTATAGAGGACAGCACAGCTAGAGAAGTTTTCCGTCACTGCAGACAGCTCTTAGCATGGTCAGTGTGCAGATGGATAAGCCAGATCGTCAAGTGGGGGACCTTGCCAGTCTCTCCAGTGCCTTTGTGCCAGTTTCAAAAGGTTTTCTCTCTGGGCAGGTGCAACTCCTTGCCAAGGACGAAGTTTGTGGAGCAGGATATGGTTCTGGGCCTAAGAGAAGTCAAGGTGTAGAGAATAGGAGACGCAGATCACCACGTGGTCACCAGGTCCCTGGAGTAAAGGACTCCAGACTCTGGAGTTGTCTGATCTCATCTCCCACGACACACTCCCACAGTGCACCACGTGCCCTGCTCATGCTGTTCTCCCAGTCTTGTTCCTTTTCCCATCTCTGTGCCTCCCAAATTCCCTTCAAGGCCCAGGTGAAATTCCACCTTTTTCCTCCTCAAAGCCTTCCCTGAACCGTTTATGAGGCAGATTGACATTTACTGAGCATAGTATTTGTACTACAGTATTTGTGTTATTGGTGGGAGTTTGGTGAGGCTGCAAGATGAAACAGGCCCTTAGACTTTCAGTGTGGGTGGTTCTAATTCCCTGTCCTAAATTTGGGCCTTCACAACCAAGTACATGCATCGTCAGTGCACATCCCCCAGGTGAAGAAAGGTTCTAGAACTCTGAACACTTCCCCTTCCCACCCCACGACTTCTGGCAAGTAGTGCCTTACATATCTTTGTCCCCACTTTTTTCCTCACTAAAAGATACCCAAAAAGGATTCTTTGAAGGATTCTTGCCTCAATGATCCAACATGAGAAGTAGTGAGACCAACTCTTACCAGCTGACAATGACTTAATCATCTTCAGAGAGTCTCAAAAGAAGCCGGAATGTAAATAGCCGCTCAGCTGGTATTGTTCTCAAAGAAGACTTAAATGTAGACAGTTCTCACTCTTCATATGCGTCAGAAAATCCACTTCCTCTGGGTGAGTTTCAGAAGCGGTAAATGTTGTTGCTTGAATTCCAGAGTGATGAAGATGTGTCAACAAAATGCTTCCTGTGGATCTCTGGCCAGCTGCCTCTTCAGCCCTGTAGACCCCCTCGCTGAGCCTGGGCCCTGCCTAGAGTTAGGCTGCCATTTCCTATCCTGTTTTCACAGATGGGGCCTTGGGCAGTCAGCCTGAGGAACTGTCCCTGTGCTGATGCTGGGGGTGCAACCCAGTGAGAAGAGGACTGGCTTTGAAGTCAGGCGTGGGTTCAAATCCTGATTCTGCTACAGTCAGCCAAGTGACCCTGGGCAAATAACTGAAGACTTCTGAGCCACTGCCATGTTTGTAAAATGGATGCTAAAACCTGCATCGCAAGATTGCTGAGGGACCTCAATGATAATACATTTCTAATGTATGATTTAGGGCTAAGATCCTGGCCCTGCCACTTATAAGCTTTGGAGTGTTAGGCAAGTTACTTAGCTGTTCTATGTGTCACCTCCTCCCTAAAGGGTGAAAATAGTAAAGGTTAATTTCGAGGGCCATTGTGAGTACCGCTGAATGCCTGACTCATGATGAATGCTCAGTGAACACTGGCCTCCAGCAACTGGGGGAAGCAAGGTAGTTATTAGAATCCCTGCCCAGAGGGCCAGGGAGAGTCACACATTTGCTGTGGGTGAAGCCTGGATGAGAACCCGGCTCCCTGCGTCCTAGTCCTGGGCTGCAAATCAAGCCTCTGGCCACAGCCTCCTTCTGGCTGGCTCCCTGGGCTCACTTCCAGGCCCATGGAGCTGCCGAATAGCGGACAGCCCATCCCAGGAGCCAGGCTGCTGGCTTCGCTCCCTTCCAGAGGGCCTGGGAAGCCTCTTCATGTCAGTCTGTGGCTTTGTCACTTGCCCCTGATGGAGTCTGCCCTCTCTGTGGGCAGTTTCCTCTCCCTACTCATGGCTGATGTTCACTTCCATGCCCAAAGGAGTGTCAGCCTGCCCACTTGGCTGCTTAGGATCAGAGTGGCATGGGACAGTGCAAGGAGCATTTTGGAGCCATTGAGGAGGAAGAGGGCAGGCCTTGGCTATGCCTCTCAGCGATGCTGACAGAAGGAGGGTGGTTAATACAAAGCCAGGGCTTAGCTACAAGTTGGGAGGGCTGAGGACACAGGAGCTAGAAGAAGTCAAGGAAAGGAGGAGACAGAGGCTTGGATTTGCAGAGCTAAAAGAGACCTCCTCTCCTCTCCATTTTGTAGATAAGGAAAATCATGCTCATTTTGCCCAATGTTACATCATGGTTTGTAGGAAAGATTAGGATGACAATCTAGTCTCTGGAGTGCCTGCTCGACTTTCCTTCCAGTACCCAAAGCTGCCCTCTCCTCCCACCCCGAACTCTCAGTGTCTGGCAAGGCCCCTCCAACATCAACATCACCGCCTCACTGTGGTCCATGGTCCATGGGCCCTGGCTAGAGGAGGAGCCGGCATGAGCCGGCAGGGTACCTACCTGCCCGAGAGAGACTTTCAGGAGAGCCCATCATGCCCTGTGGCCTTGTGTCCCTAGACACCTCTAGAAGCCTGACACTCTTGGTCATCCTTCATCCCCAAGACTTTTACCCCCATATAGCTCTGTTCCCCTGATTTGACCCAATCCCCCAGATTCTTTCACTCTGTTCTTGGGAACTTATGGTTTGTCATCAGTACAATCTCCCCATACACTTGACTTTCCCTTTGAACATTCCTTTCACCGTCCTGTTCTACTGGAAACCTGCCTGACCCCCAGACACAGCTTCCTTGCAGCCACCTCCTGTCTTGGATCTTTTTTCTTCTTCCACATCCCTCACACCAGTATACCAATGACAACCGGCGAGTTGTCCTTGCTTTCATGGCCACCTGTAGGTTTCTCCCCCGTCCTCCTCACCCTAAGTCTGCATCTCCTTTGCAGCAATGCCATCAGACCAGACCAGCCACCATCCCTTCTAGTATTTACCATACTCTAGGCCACTCCTGCTCATTCACAGATTTTAGTACCTGGTCCATGGTCTTCCTCTCCACCACCACTCCTCCATGCTTTTCCTAGACCTTAACATTCATTCTTTGGTCCAGCACATGTTTCTGAGCACGTAATATGTGCCAGGTACTGTTCTTAGAATAGAGTTTATAGGTGTAGACCAGAGAGAAAATGTCCCTGCCCTCAGATGCTTGCATTCTGATGGCAGCAAGGATAATTAACCAATGAACCAGTCCTATGTAAAATAATGTTAGGCAGAGGGGCCATGAAAGGAAAAGGCAGATGAAGGGGTAGTGGCAGGATAGGGGAGCTGTTTAAGGGATGGTGGACAAGGAAGATCGTCCATGTGGATGTCCACCCAGCACCTCCCACTCTTGGTCTTTGGCCTCCTCACTCTCCGCCTCTCATTCTGCTGCCTCTGTCTTCCACTCCCATGGCCAGGGTTTTGCCTCAGCACTTCTGAACCCCCTGCTCCCTGACCACCCTTCCTGGGCTCTCAGCTCATCTACTCTATTACCTCCATTCAGTGATGTGTCCCCTGTGGGAACTCTCCGCCTTTGAACTTGTCTTCTTTCACTGCCTTCAACCCCCTTCTCCAGCTCGACTCTGTAGGTCCTGACAAGAATCACCCATTTGCGGAAGCCCCCTCCTCTCTTGCTCCTTTACCTTCAATTGGAATCTCCTGACACAGCCTCCACCCTGCCTAAACCCAACACCCTGCACCTGCACTGAGTAGCCGAGCATTGCTGAGGAAACTCACAGTCATCCTGAGCAGCCGCACTGGACGCTTCTGACCACAAACTTCCAGTGAGCACTCAGCTTGCCCAGCCAGCCTACTATATTTCTCTACTAAATTCACTGCGCCACTCTCCAGATGAGTGTTTCACATCTTTTCCAACCCTCAACACCTTCCCTTAGTTTCTCGCTGTTAAAGATCTTGCTTCTTATTTTGCTGAGAAACTAAATGCCATCAGCTGGAATGTACCTGCCTCTCACCGTCAGATCTCCCAAGGTGCCTGCATCTGCACCCGTTGGTGCCTTTCTTTCTCACAATGGATGCATGCATGGATAGATGGATGGATGGGTGGATGGATGGGTGGGTGGATGGATGGATGGGTGGATAGATGGATGGATGGACGGACAGATGGATGGGTGGATGGGTGGACAGACGGACGGACAGACGGATGGATGGATGGACAGACGGATGGATGGATAGATGGACGGATGGATGGAGGGATGGCCTCCTCTTGCATCCCTGGCCAATCCCTTCATTTTGTGCACCACATCCCTTCACTTACTCAAGACTTTGCCTGAAATCATCTTTCTCCCTCCTGCACTATCCAGCTCCTTCTACCAGACCATTCCCTTCAGCACATAAACGCACTATGATCGCTCTCATTTTCAAAACAAAGTCTTCCTTGACCCTACACCCTCTTCAGCTTCTGCTCCACTTCCTCCTCCCTTTTACGCACTCCTCCTTGAACTGGTTGTCCCTGCTGGCTACCTCTCCGAATCCTCACCTCCATTCCCTCTTAGCCTGCACCAGCCAATCTTTTGTTTCTGTCACTCCATTGAAACTGTTCTTGTCCAAGTCACCAGTGACCTCCTATTGGCGCATCCAAAAGGTCTGTCTCCTGGTCTCACCTCCTCAATTTCTCAGCAGCGTTTGCACAGTAGGGCACTCGCTCCTCCTTGCAACGCTATCTTTTCTTGGAGTCCAGGACTCCACACTGGTCTGGCTTCCTCCTACCCCAACGGCAGCTCTTTCTCTGGCTCCTTCGCTGGCACCTCCTCTTCTTGATCTCTAAATGTGAGCGTGGTGTGGGGACTTTTTTCTTGTTTACAGTCTCTGCCGGTTAGATGGTTAGATTCCATGTAGGCCTGTGCCTTTAAATGCCCTCTAGAGGTTGGGATCTTTGAGAGGCAACATGGAAGCGAGTAGAGAAGCTTGCTGGGGTGTGAACCCCTGCTCTGCCCCGGTGTGATGTTGTTGCTGTTAAATTCTTCATGTAGGATCGGGTCTTACATGGGGCCTGAGACAAAGGCTTAAGCATGAGTAGTTTATTTGAGAACATGATCCCAGGGAGCAGGGGTGAGGCGGAGGAGGAAAGAAACAGAGAAAGCGGGGAGTCAATGTGGGAGTGTGTTAACATCTCTCTAAGTGAACACCACTCAGTCTTTCAGTGAAGCTTTGTGAAACGTACTTCAGAACCCACTGGAAGAAGGAGCACAGTTATCCATTGGCTCCTCTCGAGTCATGTCATCCCATGGAATGTTAGCTCCCCTTCACTTCTGGCCGGCTCATGTGTCAATGCCAAGCAGGTTCCATGGGTATCCCCCCATCATGGTGTCAGGCGAGAGGCATGTGGAAAGGCCCTGTCAGGCCACATTTACATGGCACTGGTCAAGACCTGTGCAAAACTGGTCACTGGGGCAATGGCTGGAACAAGAGGTGAGGCCGCGGGCATTTGAAGTGGCACATAGGATTCGCCCCGTATGGACAGGAATAGCTACAGCTCTCGCCTCAGAGGTTACTGAGAAGACTAAATGATTAAATATATGTGTTTGGAGGAGTGTCCGGCTCTTGGCAGTGACCATCTACATGGTGGTGACCCTGCCCCGACATCCCCTCTGCCTAGCGGACACCTCGGAAGCCTGTCATGTCCAAAACAGCTCGTATGCCCCGTCCCTCCCGTTGTCCAACTATTCCTCCAGTCTTTTTACTACAGTTAAATGGCCAGGATTCATCTCTCTCTCCCACCCCTCACATCCAATTAATTATCAAACTCTAGCTTCAGAAAATACCCCATTCTGGCCTTCTCATTAATCCTCATTGCAAAGCGACTGACCCAGGCCAAGTCACTATTACTCCTTGCCTGGTCCACTGCACTAGCTTCCCGACCATCTCCTGCCCCCACTCTCCCCTCCCTACAGTTTGTTCTCCCACAACAGCCTGAGTGAGGATGTTACTGCTGATTAAATCACCCTCTAACAGCTTCCTATTATCCTTTTCATATTTTTATTTTTTTAAATGCTTTTTAAAAAAACAACAAGGCTGGGCATAGTGGCTCACGCCTATAATCCTAGCACTTTGAGAGGCCAAGGCAGGAGGATCACTCAAGCCTAGGAGTTTGAGGCTAGCCTGGGCAACATAGCGAGACCCCTGCCTCTACAAACAACCAAAAAAACAAAAAAACCTTACAAATTAGCTGGGTACGGTGGTGCTTGCACCTATAGTTCCAGTTACTTAGGAGGTTGAGGTAGGAGGATCACTTGAGCCTGGGAGGTCAAGGCTGCAGTGAGCTGTGACTGTGTCATGTCACTGCACTCCAGCCTAGGTGACAGGGCAAGATCCTATCTCAAAATAAATAAATGAATCAATAAATAAAGCAGCTTTATTGAGATGTAATTCCCATATCATATAATTCACCCACTGAAAGCATACAATTCAATGGGTTTTTTTTTTTTTTCCAGTCTATTTGCAGGGTTGTGCAAGCATCACCACAATCAATTTTAGAACATTTTAATCATCCTTCAAAAGAAACCCAGCACCCATTATTAGTCACTCCCCATTTCCTCCCAATCTCCCCAGCCCCAGCCAACCAAGAATCTGCTTTCCGTCTCTCTGGGTTTGTTTATTTTGGATATTTTGTAGAAATGGAAAAATGCAATATGTGGTTTTTCTGACCAGTTTCTTTTTCTCATTATTCTTAAGATAAATCTCAAATTCCCTGCCATGGCCTTCCAGGCTCTCCATGGTCCAGCACCCCCCGGGCTCCCAGCTTTGCTGTCCCTGTCCCAATTCCTCCAGTGTCACTCACTGTCTTGAGCAGACTCCTCTCAGGACCTTGACCCTTGCTTGTCCCTTTGCTGGAACTTTTCTTCCCAGATCTATGAATTGCATTCTGCCCAAACGTTACCTCCTCAGAGAAGACTTTCCTCTTCTCCACCCTCCTCCACCTCTCCCTGTGTCTCTTCCCCTGCCTATTGGAAATGCGTATGTATTTGCTGGTCATTGTGGTCTGCACTTTTATATGCCACCTGCTATGTTCTGAATGCTTGTGCCCCCCACAGTTCACATGTTGAAATCTTCACCCCTGAGGTGATGCTATTTGGGAGGTGCTTAGGTCACAGGGGTGAGGCCCGCACAAGGGCATTAGTGCCCTTACAAAAGAAGCACTGATAAAAATGAAGACACTCAGTCCCCAGTGACACCCTTCTACCAGGTGGACAGTGAGAGGTGTGGTCTATGAGCCAGGAAACAGGCTCTCACCAGACACCGAATCTGATGGCACCTCAATCTTGGACTTCCCACCCTCCAGAACAGTGAGAAATAAATTTCTGTTGTTTCTAAGCCACACAGTGTATGGTATTCTGCTACGGCAGCCTGAAGGGACCAAGACACAGCCTCGCACCCCCAGGTACCAACTACACTCTCTTCCCTCAGGCTCTCCTCATAGACTGTCTTCCTAGAATCCCGTGCTCCCCCAGGAGAAAAAAACCCATTTATCAGCTGTAAGGCTTACTGTTCAAACACAAATAAAACATCATGGCCCGAAGGCACTCAGTCCCCAGCCATCTGTGCAGCCTCATAAGCAAAGCTGCAGGCAGTGGCTGCAGCTCTGTGTGCTCCAGGCTTCTGTCTGGGCTTCACCTTCTTCCTACCTTTCTTCTTTAGAGGCCTCATATTGCCTCCTTCCTTTCTCTTTAAAAATATTAGCTTATCCCAATACTTTGGGAGGTGGAGGTGGGAGGATTGCTTGAGGCCGGGAGTTAGAGACCCCCTACTCCGGGGCAACATAGCGAGACACTGTCTTTACAAAAAGTGAAAAATTAGTAGGGTGTGGTAGCACGGGGTGTGGTAGCACGTATCTGTAGTCTCAGCTAATCAGGAGGCTGAAGCAGGAGGATTGCTTGAGCCCAGGAGTTTGAGGCTGCAGTAAGCTATGATCATGTCATTGCACTTGAGCGTGGGTGACAGAGTGAGACCTTGGCTCTAATAAATAAATAATTACATAAATAAATAGCAGCCTGTTAGGGAAAACAGGAAACAGGCCTTTTCATACGTTGCTGGTGGGGATGAAAGCAGTGCAACCTCTATGGAGGACAATTTGCAATCTCTCTCAATTACAAACCCTTGAACACATCCTACAGATGTACCTGCCCACGTCTGAAAGGACATACATGGCACAGTCTGAGAGCAAAAGATTGGGGACCAGCCACCCAGTACTATCAATAGAAGACTGGTTTGGAACAAGGAACACTTTGCGGCTGTAAGAAAAAATGGGGAACGTTCTCTGTGTGGATATGGGACAATCCCCAGGATGTATGAGCAAGAAAAACCGTGTTTGCAGTAAACAACCTTTGGAATAATGAAGAGGAAAACTAAGAACATGTATTTACATAAGTAAATCCCGCAAGGACATAACATTTTTTATATCAGAAATTGGGAACTATTAGGGAAAAATTAGGAGGAAAACTTCTCACTGAGCCATTGATGTCATTTTTGTATTTGAACCATATGACTGTTACACATTAAAATGTAAAATTTTAAAATATATGAAACAAATTAAAATCTTATTTGGAGGAGTTCTCATTTTCTGAAGATTTTAAAATCTTTCTTCCAAGAAACTGAAAGTGTTCAGTAGTCAGGGTTGGATGTAGATGGTGTCCTCCCTAAGATGTCAGCTGACAGGTGCGGTGTGGCCTCTCGGCTCACCCAAGACAGGGGCCTTGTTGTATTCATCACCGTATTCCCAACACTGTCACAATGGATGACACACAGCAGGCACTCACTAAATGTCTGGAATGAAATACTAAAGAAATGCATTCATAGAAAGATGCCTAACTCAATAACAGAGTTATTTCAGTCTCGGTGAAGGGTCCACACTGATACAAAATTGTCAAAATGGATGACTTGGAGCAAGGAGGAACATAGCAATGCTGTTTAAGTCCCAGATCAGAAGGTAGCACCCCACATAGTGCTGCCACTGTCCCAACAGCAGATTTCCTGTACTCTTCTTGATACGTGGGGTCTGGATAACAATAATGAGGAAATGCCAAACATAGCGTCATCACAGTGATAAAGCCACAAATAAGCCACTGTGGGCAGATCACCTGCCTCGTGCCCTCTCCCCAGGAGCGCCAAGCTCGTCTTTCATAGGCCTTTGCCTCCACACACCTGAGGGCAAACTGTGAATTGGCAGTGACTCCCAGCCAGAGCTCTGCGCCCATGGCCCTGTGGCACTGCTGCAAATGGGCCAAGCACGGCCTGAGTACACAGTGGACTCCTGGCCATGGCCCTGGGTGGTTGGCATCAGTTATACCCTGAAAGGAGCATCAAGCTGTGTGGGAGCCAAGAATGAAGGCTGCTGGGTGCCGCGCTGACACGCTCCCTCACCTCCTCCAAGCCCTGGCTGCCACCCTGCAGCTGGTCTCCGCCTGAGGTAGAGGAGTGTGGTGCAAACGGTGGCTTCTGCTGGGCCCTGCCTCTCCCTCCTCCCACACCTGACTCAGGGGCTCCTGTAGATGGGTGTCTCTGTTTTCCCTCAGGCCTCCTTGGCTCAATCGTCCTCTCTCTTCCTGCTCTGGGGTGGGGAGTTGTCTCTGAGTGGGGAGTGGGGCTTTTCTGCAGACAGGAGGCCACCAAAGCCCTGAGCCCGAGGCCACCAAAGCCCCAAGCCCAAGGCCACGCGGCTCCACAGGGAGAGTGCTGAACTGAAGCATTGCCTGGAGCTGGATCTGAGAGAAGCCAGAGCCCTGGGCCCTGTGAGGCTCGTGCCTGTCAGATTCCTGCATCTCCCTCCCTCTTCCCAGGTCCTAGCTCTGGACCCAGTGAGCAGCCCTTTGCCATGACCCTGTGTGCCATCCACCTGTCCCCGGGGGACGTGAGCACTTGCCCGGCAGCCCGGGGCTGGGGATGTGGGCAGGCTGTTAGGATGAGGTCAGCCTCTGCTCCAGGCTAATGCTCCTGAAGATGTGTCCCAGCCAGGAAGCTCCTGGCACTTTCTGTCTCATTGTCTCAGCATAAGCAGTATTCAGAGGTGTCCCTGGAACACCTGGCTCAGAGGGCAGCTGGGTATTTGCCCAGGCTCTGTGGCAACCTGCCGTCTTCTGGGATAGCCAGAGGGCTGAGCCTGCCAGAGTGCTAGCACCACGGCTTCAAGGCTGTCTTGACCAGCAGAGGCCTGGTCCGGCCACACCTCACTTCCTCCTGTTCCTCCCGGTCCTTCCCACTCACCTCTTACCCTCCACTCACCCTCTCTTTCTGGAGCACTGCATCTTACCCCAGGGGAATGCCCAGCCCACACCCAGGCCAGTCAGCTTCTTCCAGAAGGCAGCAGAGCCGGAGCAAGCCCAGGGCTGAGGGGCCTCATGACTGATTTCCCTTCTCAGAAACCTCTCTGACCTCCCAAACTGGAATCTCTCACTTTGGTTTGCAAGCCAGGAATCACAGATGGGTCACTCAACCAGAGCACTCTTGTGGTATGTCCAGGTCAGAGGGCAGCCAGGCCCTCCCATGCCATCCCCAGCAGCTGGACGGAGGGCGAGAAGCCCCTGCTGGTGCCTCAGGCCCTGAGCCTCTCAGGTTCCCTCAAAGGGAGGGGCTCTGCAGAGCCAGCTGCAGCTGTGGGAAACCACACACCGCAGCCTGCAGGTGCAAGGGGCCTGGGGGAAGGGGAGAGGATTAACTGTTTCTTGGGAGCAGGCCTTTTCCATCCCATCCATTCCCAAATGGTGGCTCCCCCAGGATGTGGCGTAGCATGCCCCGCAGGGGTGTGGGGTGGGAAGCTGGCCGTGGAAGAGTCACAGGGCTTGTGATCCAGGGATCCCAGAGACAAACCCCTGCCTCAGAGGCCCTGAAGCCCACAGAGAGAGACCAAGATACTCTCACTGACTCTGGGTGGCTTCAGAGGCCACTGAGAAACTCCGGGCACCGTGTCCTACTTCATGTCTAGTGGCCACTCTCTGGAGAAATTTCCTCCAAGTCATAGGACCTGCCCAGGGGAGGCGGAAGGGAGCTTCATTCTTGGGCTGTGCCACTCACCCCACCGGGGCTCTGCCCACTGAGGATGCGCAGAGTGCTGCCAAGAGGAGCACCGGCCCGGCCTCAGTGGGGGCTGAGCAGGCGGTTCCTTCCCCCTCAGCCTGGGCTTCTGGGTGGTGATCGTGAGTGTGAGTGGGTAAACCCTAGCTCACCGAGGCTGGGACCCTGCTCTGGGGTTGTCAAAGGGGCTGGAAGCCGTTCAAGGGGAAAGCCTTCGCAGGTTCCCAGAATGACTCCTTTCTGCCAGGCTGTCCCCAAAGGCTAGCGGGATGCTCATGCTGCCCATGTGCCCGCCTGTCACAGGTCCAGGTTGGTCTGACCTCTCATCCCGCCAGGCACCTGCCTCCTGCTGGAGCACCCACCGAGAACAGTGTCCTGGCAAGAGACCCAGGGGGCCCCGGGCCCTGTGGGAAGAGGCCAGAATTGCCCTTATGTGAGTCCTGCTTCAACCCCTAACTTTCTTCTCACTCTTCCCATTCTTCCATGAGAATAAGTAACTCATTCCCTTCCTCTTGATTTTCCCTAAATGTGAGAAAGATGACGCTGTCTAGGAGAAAGTGACTGAGTTCACTCTGCACACATGGGCACCAGCTGCTTGTCAGGGTTGGAAGGTAGACACACATTCTTTCCCTGGAGGAGCTCACAGGCTGGCAGGGCAGACGTTCACACGCTATTCAGAGGCAAGGCTCTGCAAGGGAAGGCAGTAAGTTCATCAGGGCCAGAGGAGGAGCCGATGATGATGGAGAATGTCTGCAGAGCTCACAAATGTTCTATGAAGCACATAGTGCTGACTGTTTGGAACGGAGCAGAAAGGGGTAAGGCAAAGTGCTCAGGATCAAACTGGGGAGACGGGAATGAGCCACAGTAAGTTGTCTTGACGTCCCCGTGAGGCAGTAGGGGACTATTTCAAAGGGCTTTCAGAATTCAGGACAGGGTCATTTCCCACGTGGGTAATGAGGGAAGCCTTCTAGAAGGAGGTGGTATTTGAACTGTGGGGAATGTCAGGAGGCTGCACGAGGGAACCTGGCCCTGAGTTGTGGGGACCTTGGTGCCAAAGCCGAGAATGAAGGATGCCTCCTCCTGGACGAACTACCTGGGGGAAAATTAAACTTACTGGAAGACTGAAAGAGTCTGCCAAGACACTCAAGTGAGGGAGTGGTGTCTACTGCTTCTCCTCTGCCTGCATCTCCTCGGCAGGGAGGGGTGATTTCTCCTCCCCGTACCCATCAACCCCTGACCTTCTACATCTGCCCCACCTTGCCTTTCCATCCTCAGCTCCCACTTCCTTTCCCTAGGAACTGTCCATTACCATCTCTGGTGTGAGTTTTTAAAAAGCCCATTCAGTCTTTGTCCCCCTTTCCCGGCACAGAGCTTTAAAAACCTTTGGGATCTCCTGAGTGACAGGAATGCCTTTTGTCACTTGTAATGAGCATTTTCATCATACCCGAGGTTGTGATAAGAAGGCAACTCAAGGTGGGTCCTTCATTTTAAGGGAGACTGGCCATGACAGAAAGACGAAGCATGTGATCAGAGTGTGGAAATTTTGTCCCTCCTCCCATCCCCACCGCACCGCCAACCTCTGGGGCGAGAAGGAGGGACTAGAGATTGAGTTCCTCACGTGGTTAATGATTTAATCAATGGTGCCTATGCAGTAAAGCCCCATATAAAAGCTCGACACTGAAACTGAGAGCAGCTTCCCAGCTGGTGAACACACCAATGTGCTGGGAGGGGGACATGCCACATTCCACGAGGAGAGGGTGTGGAAGGTCTGCACACACACCCCCGCCCCCCCCGCGAACACCTTGCCCTACATAGCTCTTCCCTTTGGCTGTTCTGAGTCTATAAGATAATAAAACTAATTGTAAGTAGAGCATGCTCAGTGAGTTCTGTGAGCCATTGTAGCCAACTACTGACCCCTAAGTTTGGGTGGTGAGGACTCAAATTTGTAGTCAAGTCAGACAGAAGTGCCAGTAGCCTGTGGACCCTGTGTGCGCCTGAGTTCGAAGTAAGGGTAGTCACGGGGACTTTGACATTTAACTTGTGGAGTCCGACACTGTAGAAAAACCAAACTCGGTTGTTCCTCCTATACTCTCTCAACACGTTCCTGACACCAGATGTGGGGGCAGGGTCTCCCCCACCCACCAAGCAAGCTGTCATTTCTGCAGCAGGCACCAGTGGGGCGTCCTCCATTCGATTCTGACTCCACCTGCCGACAGTATCAGATCACACGGGTCAAGAACTCAGTCCCCTCTCCTCACTTCTGAGGCCAAGTGCAAGCCCTGGGTTGTTTCTCCACTGCTCTGTCTGACCAGCTAATTGGGGTTCACCAAAGCAGCTCACAGAACTCAGGGACAACTTACTTACATGTGTTGGCTTATTGTAAGGATATTCCACAAGATATACATGAAAAGATGCATAGGGTGAGCTATGGAGGAGGGGTGGAGCTTCTTTAACACTCTGTGGGTGCTCCACCCTCCAGGAATCCCCACGTGTTCGGCTATCAAGAAATCCTCTGAACCTTGCCCTTTTGGGTTTTTATGGACGCTTCATTACATAAGCCTGATTGACTAAACCATTGGCCACTGGTGATCAACTTAAACTTCAGCCCCTTTTCCCTCCCTGGAGGCTGAAGGGTGGGGCCGAAAGTCCCAATCCTCTAACCTTGTCTTGATCTTTCTGGTGCCAGCTCCCATCCTGAAGCTACCTAGGGGCTTAGTGTGCAAAAAGACACTTAGCACTTGGGAGATTCCAAGGATTTTAGGAGTTGTATGTCAGGAACGAAGACCTAATTGTGATATTGTTTCACAATATCACAGACGCTAACTGCAGGTAGTTAGTGTCAGAAATGACACTGAATCCAACTGCAGGAGGCCCCGCTGGTGTCAAGGAATAGTTGTTAGAACGTCCAACCAAAGAGGCCTGTCTTCCCTCAAACCCACATCACCCTCCTTCTCCTGCCTGAAATGTCTCTCTGCTCCCCGCATTAACTAGTCCACTAGTCTGTTCTTCTAAATTCTTTCTTCCCTTCAGAGTCCACCTCCTTCACAGCGTGGTACTAGTAATGCCGTCCTGTAGCCCTTTCTTGAATGTATAACTCCCACCTCCCACTAGGTAGCATCCGCTTTTGAAGAGAGACCTGGGGAAGGCCTGGGGAAGGCTTGTGCGGACAAAGGAGTTGCTCACTAAATGCTCATCGCTGGCTAGAAGGGGAAGGCTGCATTGAAGTGAGGAAGGCTGCTGGCCTGGCCAGCACTCCTCCAGAAGAAGCCTCCGCTTCAGGCCTCTCGCCCTCCCTCCCTCTCCTGTTGGCTGTGAGAAGCCGTGTCTTGGGATGGGCCCGGTTTTGGGGGTGCTGGCTCTGCAGTTTCCAGCATCATTGGCCCTGACAGTAAATACAAAATTTTGGCATCTTCTCTACTGGGATTGGCAGTGCTCACCCAGGCCAACACCCGCCCCCTACACACACACCACACTCCACACACACACCACACTCCCCCACACTCCACACACACATCCCCACCCTCCCCACACACCACACCACACACACACACACATACACATCACCCCC